>NW_019251459.1:242471-252151 GCF_002742605.1 Olea europaea var. sylvestris
CAACAGAGAAAAGGCAGAGCTGAGGCAGCAGACAGAGGCCCAGTCAGAGGAGATTGCCTCTTTGAAGGAGGAATTGAAGTCTACAGGGGAGGTGGCAGTCCAGAACTTTATTGACCACTTCAAAGACCATCCCCTGTATGGCGACTTCGCCAACTTCTGGGCCTCATGGAGTGCCCAAAGCTTACTGGGTCGACTAAAGGAGGTGCATCACACTCTGGACATCTCTCCATTGGAGGTAGAGTTTGGGGGCCAACTGGAGGTCGGCCTGATAAGGTTGTTGAGGAGGCTCCGGAAGCCCAGGAGGCGGTCAGTGCTGAAGTCCCTCCAACAGATTAGGGTTATCTTGTAATGAATTCGGCCCCACTGTACTTAAATTTATGAAATGAAATGAAAATTTTTTGTTAAGTATTTGGGCTTCTGCTTCTTTGTATTTTCTTTGTTTATATTTGTATGAACGACAATCGTTAGACTAATTGCCTCGCGACAATGACCAGTAACTGTGGACCAGACCGCTTAAGTTAACATAAGTTTAAACACTTAAGCGAGTATGAAGTGATTCTTAATGCCAACTTATTAATAATCTGAGATCAGATCAATTAGGCAAACATGAAGAGCCGCTTGATGTTAATTAGCTAATAATTGACGATCGGATCGCTTAAATGAACCTTCTGATGTACTGAGGAAACTATTCACTAACTAATGTGGCTTGGAACTTAAAATTCATTACTAAGATAGATTACACCACCCTTTACAAAGGCGATTCCATCACTTAGGGAATTTTATAACTGAGATCAGATCAGGACAATCGATTCGCTATAACATATTGAGATCGGATCGGAACACAGTCTCATTATTGGTAGTACTTCCTCAAGTGTTTGATGTTCCACTTATGAGGCAACGCCCTTCCTAACATATCTTCGATTTCGAAGGTACCAGGTCGGGTTTCCCATCGGATGCGGTAGGGGCCTTTCCAGTTTGGGCCAAGCACTCCTGACCCGATTGATTTTGAAGATTGGAAAACTCTTCTGAGAATGAGGTCGCCCAAGCGGAGAGTTCTGTTTCTGACCTTGGAGTTGTAATAGCGGGTCATCTTTCGATGGTATTTGGCCAAGGTCACTTGGGAGGTATCTCTCTTTTTCTCAAGGAGGTGTAGTTCACTTATTCGGGCCTCATTGTTACTGATCTCATTGAAATGTATCCGTCGATGTGATGGGACCCCAACTTCGACAGACTCATTGCCTCGGCTCTGTAGGTCATGGAAAAAGGGGTTTCACCGATTGCAGTCCGGCAAGTAGTCCTGATAGCCCAGAGGACGTGGGGGAGTTCATCAACCCAGGCTCCTTTTGAGATATCCATTTCCTTTTCAGGGTATGCTTGATAGTCTTGTTTACTGCTTCAACTTGCCCATTCGCCTGGGGGTGATGAGGTGTCGAGAAGTCCTTCTTTATGCCAAGTTCGTCGCACAAGTCTCGCATCTTCCTATTGTCGAACTACCGTCCGTTATCAGAGACTAAGGAGTGAGGGATGCCGAATCTACAAATGATGTTTTTCCAAACGAACTTGGTAGTATTAGCCTCGGTAATTCGGGCAAGGGGTTCTGCCTCGACCCACTTAGTGAAGTATTCAATGGCGACAATAGCGAAAGTTGCGCTCCCTCTCCCTTTTGGGAGTGGACCAATGAGGTCAATGCCCCACTTGGCGAATGGCCAAGCGCTGGTTACTACAGAGAGGCTCTGAGCAGGCTGTCTTTGTACGTTCGAGAAGCGTTGGCACTTGTCGCATTTCTAGACAAATTGACAAGCATCCCTTTTCAGGGTCGGCCAGAAGTAGCCTTGACGGAGAACCTTGTGTGCCAGAGCCGTTCCTCCGGAGTGATTTCCACATATTCTTTCATGTATTTTTCTGAGTATGTATGTGGCCTCTTCGCCGCCTACACATCGAAGAAGGGGCGAAGCGAAGCCTCTCTTATAAAGGGTGTCTTCTTGTAGGACGAAGTGTGCAGCCCTTCTTCTTAATTTCCTCGCCTCGCCTTTAGAAGCAGGAAGTGTTTGTTCCTTTAGGTACGCGATTATGGGCTGCATCCATAATGGGGTGCCTTTTATCCACAGTACCTCTTCGCCTTCGGAGGTGGAGGGCTTTGATAAGTGCTCAATGGGGACGATGTTTCGCAGCTCTGAGTCCATGCTGTTGGCTAATTTTGAGAGGGCATCTGCATGTGCATTTTCTAGACGGGGGACTTGAGTCAGTTCGAACCTTTCAAAATGGGGAATTATGCTCAGAACCAACTTCAAGTACGCAAGCATGTTACCATCTTTGGCTGCGAAATTCCCATTTACCTGATTTACTATGAGCTGAGAGTCACTACTCGCTAGGAGCTTCCTGACCCGCATTTCCTTAGCGAGCCTTAGACATGCGAGAATGGCCTCGTATTTGACTACGTTGTTCGAGGCTTTAAAGCCGAACCTTATCGCACAATTTAGCCTATGGCCTTCCGGACTCTCCAACACGATCCCTGCCCCCGCGCCAGCATCTCCTGAGGACCCATCTACAAATAGTTTCCATGTGGGGGGCTCGGCTGGCTCCATTATCGCCTCCATTTCTGGGGCTTTGGTAAATTCAACTATAAAATCAGCAAGGGCCTGGCCCTTGACGGCGTGTCTAGGTCGGAACGTTAGATCGAACTCATCGAGCTCGATGGCCCATTTCAGCAGGCGTCCTGACGCGTCTGTTTTCTGCATTACCTGCTTTAAAGGGAAATTGGTGAGAACTTGTATTGAGTGGGCTTGGAAATATGGCCTCAGCTTTCTTGAGGTTGTGATAAGTGCGAGTGCCAATTTTTCCATGTCTGGGTAGCGTGTTTCAGCTGGGAGAAGTTCTTTGCTGATGTAGTACACTGGCAATTGACGCTCATTTTCTTCCCTGATTAGGACTGCGCTGACTGCCACGTTCGAAACTGCTAGATACAGTAATAGAGATTCATCCGGTTGAGGTTTCGACAATAGGGGTGCTTCCCCAAGGTGCTTCTTTAGAGCTTCGAAGGCTTCTTCTCACTCCTGAGTCCATTGGAATTTCTTTCCTTGCTTAAGTACATTAAAGAAAGGCGAGCTTTTATCAGTGGCTCTGGAGATGAAGCGGCTGAGTGCGGCTATCTGACCATTGAGACTTTGGACCTCCTTCGATTTCTAAGGTGGCCTCATTTCTAGTAAAGCCGTTACTTTCACCGGATTTGCCTCAATTCCTCTCTGATTTACAATATATCCCAAGAACTGGCCTGATGCCATTCCAAAGGTGCACTTGAGGGGATTTAATTTCATATTATACTTTCTGAGTATCTGGAATGTTTAGTCGATGTGACTCACGTGTTCGGTTGCCTGGAGGCTTTTGACCAACATGTCGTCTACGTAGACCTCCATGGTTTTGCCAATGAGTTTGGCAAACATCATGTTGACTAACCTCTGATATGTGGCCCCGGCATTTTTCAATCCGAAGAGCATGACTTTGTAGCAATACAGGCCCCTGTCCGTAATGAATGATGTAACTTCCTCGTCAGGTCGGAACATGGGTATCTGGTTGTACCCTGAGTGTGCATCCATGAAACTCAGTAGTTCATGCCCAGCAGTAGAGTCCACAAGTTGATCAATTCTCGGAAGTGGGAAGCTATCTTTGGGGCACGCCTTATTTAGGTTTGTGAAGTCCACGCATACCCTCCACTTTCCGCTGGACTTTTTCACCAGAACCGGGTTGGATATCCACCTCAGATATATGGCCTCTCTGATGAAACCACTGTGGCTAAGTTTGCTTACTTCTTCTTTCAGTGCCTCGTACCGTTCCGGGTTTAGGGCACGTCTCTTCTGTCTATGGGGAGCATAGGAGGGATTGATGTTAAGGTGATGGCAACTGATCCTAGGATCTATTCCCACCATATCTTCATGTTTCCATGCGAAGACATCCAGGTTCCCTTTCAGGAAACATATCATCTCAGTTTTTGCTTCAGGTGATAATGATTTCCCTATACGCAAGACTTGGTTGGGGTCTTTCGGGTTGACGGGGAAAGTTTCCAATTCTTCCATGGGGGTCGCATTTAGTTCATAATAAATTATTCGGGGGTCTAACTCATCAAGAGGGTGTCCTTGTTCAGCGGCCTCTTCCATGTCGACGTCTCCCTCTTGTTCAGAGGTATGCCCTTATTCAGGAGCGTCGAGCATTTCCACGTCCGTACCTACTTCAGCGGGTACCTCGGCTAGGATTACATTAACAGTTTGGGGCTCGGATTTGCGCAGCGAGTTTAGGTAGCATGCCCTGGAGCCTATCTGATCGCCTCGGACTGTTGCAATCCCATGTTCGGTTGGAAATTTCATGCACAAATAGTGGATGGACATCACAGCCCAAAGATCTTTCAGAGCGGGTCTACCCAATACTCCATGATAAGCCGATCTGTGATCTATCACTAAAAATTCCATGAAATGCTGGGCTACTAGGGGTGCCGAACCCATTTCGACAGGCAGGGTGATCCGCCCTCGTGGGATGATGTTGTCCCCAGTGAATCCGAACAGTGGGTCGGTCATGGGGATCAACCCATGTTCAATTTGCATTTTGTCAAAAGTGGAGCCGAACAATATGTTCACGGAACTGTCATTGTCAACGAGCATGCATTTTAATCCGTTTCTAGCTACTACGGCTCTTACAACCAAAGCATCGCAATGGGGGTGGTGAACTCCCTCTGAGTCTTCCTGGGAGAAGGTGATCGGGGCCATCTTATTTGCTGATTTCGATTCGTTAACAATGTAAGTGATCATCGGGGGATCTTTTGCTTTTCTTGTGTAATTTCTCTGGGCATTCCTGGTGTTGCCACCGATGTGGGGTCCCCCAATGATGGTATCGATTTCCCTGATGACCTGGCCTCCCAAAAATTGGGCTTGGTTCCCCTGCCTGGATTGGCCTCGGTTCCTGAGGAGATTTTTCCTGGTGACCTCTCCCTCCCCTCCTCGGGGAGGTGAATCTGCGAGGGTGTTCGTTTCTGCTGGAAGTGTGAGAGTTGCTTCAATCAAGGCACCGATTGGCATCACGACACTCACTAGTGTCATGCCCATATAGTTGATGGAAAGTACAAAACCTTGCTCTTGCCAAGCGTCTGTTTGACCTCTTTTTCTTCTTCTTATTGTTATCAGTTCTCCCAGATGGTCCCGCTTCAGCAGGGGCATTATCATATGCCAGCACCGGCACTGCATTTAATGTGGCGGAAGCTAGGGCCTGTTCGGATGTGGGACCTATGGTATGCCCTGCTTGGGTCCATTGCTGCGTGGCAAGGTGTGCTGCAGGGCCTCGACCTACCTGCCTTTGAGGAAGAGGGAGTCCCTGCGCGGCAGGGTTGCGATGATCAATCATTTCTTCACTAACAATTTCCACTCTCATCATTTCCACCAGCTTGTCATATGTGGAGAGATTCTTGCTGCGCACGTCCCTCCAGAATAAAGTGTTCATGTTGAGCCCACCTTTCAAGGCTGAAAGGGCTTCCCTGTCAGTGACCTGTTCGCAGTAAGTAATTTCGTCTGTAAACCTGGCGAGATAGCTTTTTAGCGTCTCCCCAGGGGCCTGCCTCATGTCTTGCAGGCGTTGAATTGGTGCCTCTCCTTCCCTGCGTGAGAGGTACTGGTTCAAAAATACTTTCTTCAAGTCTGGCCAACTTCTGATGCTTAAGGGAGGAAGCTTGCTGTACCATACCTCGGCGGCTCCGCATAGTGTTAAATGGAAGGCTCTGCATTTTAGAGCAGGCGAGGCTCCCCTAAGGTTCATTTGCATCATATACATTGTGAGGTGCTTCTCCGGATCCCCCTTTCCCTCATACTTGGGGATCTTAGGGGGCATGAAGTTAGCTGGCATTGGGAAGCTTCGAATCTCCCTTGAGAAAGCGAGGTTATCGTCATCATCTTCAATCTCATAAGATCGATAGGGCCCCTCTGACCCTTCATCATCTTGGATGTCCTGGGGAGGTGGAGGTGCTTCTCTTCGACTCCTCCAATCGACTAGATTTCTCCTCTCTCTCCTATTTCTAGGAGGAGGAGGGGAACATGTTCTTGTTCGTGATCCGGACGAACTGATCCTCTTGCCGGACGGATCCTATTGCTAGGATCCTCCCCTATCCGGTTGAAAACGCTTATCGACCTTTGGTCGTCGTGTTCTTGAGGGAAATTGTCCCCCAAGCGTGGTTCTGATGGCTGACTCCCTTGCACATAAGATGTTGCTTCGGCGTTCATCTTCCTTTCGAGGGGACATTCTGTGTGCCTGCTCATGTGGCCCCGAGAGTGAAATAAAGGAATTTCCTGCCCCGGATAAGATCCTTGGGGCCTTTGATAGCTCTGGTGTCCCTGGGCTTGCATGAGGAGTTCCTGCATCGCCATATTCTGAGCTGCTATGTCTCTCATACCCACAGCTATCTGAGCCATTCCTTCAGTGAGTATGGCTATTCTTTTGCCTCGGCGACGCCGATGATGCAGTCTCTGATGAGTAACAGTGTTATAGAGTACCTCTCTTCAGAGGCCTCTCTCATGGGATTGTCGTCTTCATGACTGTAGCTCATTCTACCTCTTTTTTCAAGGGTAGTAAGAACTTGGATTGTAACTCGACTTTGTTCTTTTTCAAGAATGCCCCCTTTTCAGGGTTAGTCGTCGATTTTTCGGTACCTTCTCCGATGGAGAACGCAAAACTTCGAGTGGGGAGTGTTTCCCACAGACGGCACCAATCTGTTGACCCCGAAAATTGGTCCTTCCACGTAGCCAACTGAAAGCTACTCCACATATTCCTCCCAGCGCACAATCAGCGAATAGTCAGGCGCACACGACCGGAACCAACGGGGGGTGGCGACCGTATGCACTCCGACGATCAAGTCAGGTTTGGATGATCGGAACAGTACCCAGGGGCTATGCAAATCAACAATATAGAGAAAATATATAAACTTGCTATGTAGTGCTATGTATTAAGGGTTTCATTACCTTTGTCTCTTGCCAAACCTTGGGTATTTATAGGTGGTATGAACTGGTGGATGTGGAACGCGTGTATACATCTGACAGTATGAAGCGTCTGCTCATAGGCATCAATCAGCCGCGTTTGTAGAGTGGACGAACAGTTTGTTTCCTCTGAGTTGAATTGACATAAAGTTGATAAGTCACATCAACTAGCCTCATGGAGACGTCAAATCAATTTAAGCCTTAGGTGCAGGACAAATCTCAAATTGGCGACGGATCTTCTAACCGGGGTCCACTTGATTTCGATCTCGGAGGTGACATGCTTCGGCAGATTAGTAGTAGGAATCGCTATATCACTTTGGAGAAGCTTCAGAAGGGTCGTTTTCAGGTTGGAATAAGTGGTGCTGCGTGGGGTCCACTTGATCTCGACCTCGGAGGCGAGATGACACTTCGGTATCCGAGACGTGTATAATCGGAGCGTAACAAACACCTTCATTCAATTGCACTACTACTTATACCACAAAAATAGCAAAATCTCAAAAACAAATCTGATTTCAAAATCAGTTTCGAATTTCATATCTGAAACACAAATATGACAACTTGAATACTGAAAAATAGCAGAGTAAATTATAGAAAGAAATTGAAAATAAAGTTCATTAATCACAATCTAGGGTATTTGATTTGGAGGAGTTGTTGAGAGCTTCAGTTGAGGTTTTGGTAAAGGGAACAATCAAATTCTTTGCTATCTCCTAACAAATTTTTGTTGTCTTCTTCCTTGATTTGAATTTGTTTAATGGAAGTGGTGGATTTTGGTGAATTAGAGATAGTGGTGGCAGTCGACGGCTCGGGTGGCGGTGGTGGTCGACGACCTCGATGGCGGTGGTAGTGATTTTAGAGCAAGAGAAGGGGGTCGTACGGAGACGGGCAAGAAAGAAATGGTTTGGGTGCGTAGGTGGGTTTTTTTTTTTAATTTATATAAAAAATTTAAATTTACCCATTTACCCTCTAACACATTGGTTAACATTTGGTTAGACCATGGACTTTTTGTCAACAAATGGTTAAAATAACGACAACCATTCATTTAGACTTCAGATGAGAAATTTTGAAAGGTTTAGTATCTTGAGTGATATAAATAAAAGGTTTGGGAAAAGTCTGTCACTAAACAAAATATTTGATATCGTGACTGCAAAATTTCCTTTTATTTATGAAGTTTTGACTTTTAGTTGGTAATTGTATATTGTTTTTACTATTAATCATTATGTAATTTGTATATAGCCAATAATAGATTAATTTGTAGAAGGTGATAATTCTAGATGTAAATTATTATTTTTACATCCAAGTAATAAAAATTATTAAAAATATATAGATATACTTCTAGGGTTGTTGCAGCCGTTTAATTGGTTTATTGACAGATTAATTCATTTAATTATGTAAAAAATCACATACATATATAGTGAAATTACTTTTCTGAGTAGAAGTAATTTTTTCCAGTGGAGGAATTTAATTAATTTTGAGAGATTCAATCGGATATGTGAATTAATTTCATTATTTTGTACGTTAAATCAATTAGCAAAATTATGTTGACATTATTGGTCCTAGCACTTTTTCTCATCTAATTAGATATTAAAAATGGACATTGTCTATAACTACACAATACTTTAGTCATTTTCTTATTTTAGAATTAGTAGAATAGATAAAGCACTCGAGAAATTTTGCGTTTGTCAAATATAAGTCATATTTGTTATTGTCAGTAATCGGATAGATAATCTATATGAGACGATAATTCGGACTCATTAAGTCCACTTCATTATTTATTTGGTGAGATCGTGCATTTGGAATTTCAACCCATCAACCAGGATTTAAAAGGTACTAAGTGTGGATTGTGCTACACGTTGTGGCTTAAGAAAGAAAATTCAACATTATATGGTACACTACAAAGGCTCGATATAATGTCTAGCTTGGGTTTCCCTTTGTTCAAGCTTCAAAGGCCTTACTAATCATTCCGATTGTTCGAGGCAAGTCCTCACTCTTATTTCTCTTACCATCGAAGGCTAGTGTAACATCGCATACTACATCGAAATTGGTCATTTGTAACACATAAAAGGCAACATTCAGTAGTTAAGTGTTGCTAAAGGAGTCTATTATAACATTTTAATAGGCGAATGTTGCAACTAGTTAATGCAATTGAGTTTTGGAAAGATTTTTTAAATAAATTTGCTAATGTTACTTTTCGCGATTTTTTTGAACGTTGCCAAAAGTTTTACTTTCACAAACTTTTCAAAAGTCTAATTTTTCACAACGTTTAAAAAAAGATGTAGAAGGCCAGATTTTAAAAAATGTTGCAACAGATTATCTTTTACAACGTTGCAAAATGCTATTTTTTGCAATATTTGTCAAATGTTGCAAAAGGATTATTTTGCAACATTTTTCGAACATTGCGAAAAATCTAACTTTTTTGCAACATTTTTTAAATGTTACGAAAAGTCTTAACATTTTGCAACGTGTATCAAACATCGTTCAAAATGATCCAACCCAAATGAAAAGAAAAAGTCCTCAAAATCAAATCAATTTAAAACATTAGCCCTAAACTTTCCTTTTCTCTCGTCTCTACCTCTCACTCTTCTCTCTTCACTTCCTCTCTTTGAAAGCGAGAGCATAATAATGGAGAAATTGAGTATCAAAGTTGTCAATTATGTTGACCTCTAAAAATGGCTCTTC
>NW_019251459.1:261803-265518 GCF_002742605.1 Olea europaea var. sylvestris
TTTGTGATCAACTGAGCCTCTAAATTAGCATAATATATAGGTGGATAATTTACATTTGAGCTGTTTGTGTCGTGTTCTTGCAACTCAATATGAAAAATGAGATATGGTGTAATGCAGGCAAGAGCTGATGTCATTTTCAAACAGCTAGAAGCAATCTCAACCTTGAATCTTCATTTATGTTTTGTTTTACTATCTTCTACTTTTGTAACTTGGGAATCAGTTTCCATTAAAATAAGAATAAAAATTATTCATTTGACATGCTGCTGCAAGACGTCCAAGGACTTCTTACCTAGGTGTTAGGTGAAGGTTTCATGCCGTCATGGGTTTTTATAAAAGTAAAGAGCTTATTCCTTTCCCTTTATTTGTTTCTTATTTTTGTTTGATAGTTATCTGCATATTACTTTTGTACATATCTATATGGTGACACCTGTTTATTTATCATGTTATTGTAACATAAGAACTGGAAAAAAAAAAATAGCAGCCTATTTCTTTTATAAATATGCTCAAGACCCCATAACAACTGTAGTGAATTTATTCAAATTTGTGCTGAATAATTGTTCTGAATAATTTGGAGTTCAATCACTTTAAGCGTTATCATAAATTTTCCTTAGCAAAGGTCCATGATAATGTTTTGAGTTCAATCACCTCAAGGTTCATGTAATATTTGGAGATCTTCTTCAAAGTTAAACTATGTGCAAAATCACTGGGTTCAAATATATTTTGTCTTTAGTATTTTAATGGATCTATGTACAAGGCTTGCTCTTTGAAAATATTTTAGTCCAAACTTTGATCTCATGGACCATAAGCGGCATGTGTAGTGTGCACACTCATGAAATGCTGCATTACCACGCCACAGAATATTTAGCAAGCATTTTACCCAAGCTTGCATTCTGTTGTTCATGGTTATTATATGTTGTGCTTAACGAGCCTTTGAAATACCAGGTCTAATAGTACTTGTATAGAGACAAGAATGCACGATTGTATGAATATTTAAGCAAAAATGAAGCCAGTTACAGGTTTGCAATAGTGATGTACTATTAATAGTGTGTAACTGTCTGTCAAAGAAATTTTATTTGGTATCAAATCCACTCAAAAATGGAGTAAATAGAAATTTGGTGACACATTGGCTTCATATTTACATTTCACTAATGAAAAAAGATTAGTATTACTTGTTGGAACTTTATTTAGGAAATATTGTATCTTGGCCAGATGTACCAGAGTTGTGCAAATAAGTTGTTTGTATCAACTTGTGGATGCTTCTTTAGTTTTGTGATGTTTGTGGAAGATGATTGATAAATTTCTTTCTGCTCATTGAAAGTATTTTAACAAAACTGCTCTCCACAAAACAATATTGGCCTTTTGGATGTTTGATGTGTGGAAGTTCTATTTCTACTGCAATACAGCTTAATGCTGGTTTGTTTGATGAATTGTCTTTGTATTCTCAAGGATTTCAAGCATGTCACTCGTTGGGTGGTGGCACTGGGTCGGGGATGGGGACCCTGTTGATACCCAAGATAAAGGAAGAATACTCAGATCGAATGATGCTTACATTTTCAGTGTTTCCATCTCCAAAAGTGTCTGACACAGTTGTAGAGCCGTACAATGCTACTCAGTTAATACCCCAGCTTGTTGAGAATGCTAATGAGTGTATGGTTCTGGATAATGTGGCCCTCTATGATATTTGCTTCCACACTCTAAAGCTCACTACTCCCAGTTGTAAGTCTCAGTTCTCCTTTATTTGTAGCTTTTTAAATGTATTTTATTCTTTAGAACGTATCAATGTGAAAAGTTTTTGTTCATTCATTGACTGTATTGTTTTATTATATTTCCTAAAGGTTCCATTATTAAATCAGACTATTTCAAGGCTGTAAAATTCTTTTAGGCTGCCTGGGGTTTGCCATCTCTAGCATGCTTATGCTGTGTATATTAAAAGTTGCACAGTTTCATTCTACCAAGCAGATATTTTTTGGGTTCAATTTTGATGGAATATGCATAATATTCATAATAGTTTGAATTCTATCATCAAAGTACCATAACTGCAGTGTAATTAATTTACAATATTTAGAAAACTGAATCTTTCAAGGTCTCTTTTCTGAAATTGTTTCAAGTTTAACCATCGGTTTGGAGATGGTACAAAACAATGTTTTTTCTGAATCGAGTTGTTTGTGAACATTTGTAGAAAGAACTAAATGCCATTGTGTTTTTAATTCTTAGAAAGGACTCTGTTTATGCCATTCCCACCTTGCCTTTGTGAGAAAATTTACTCATTGGTATGTGAACAAGTTTTTAGATATGTAATTCTTTGTTGATCATATTTGGAACTAAGCAATGATTTAATTTTTTATCATATCCGAACACGTTTGGAAATTTTTTTTTAAAGATTAGATAAACATGCTCTAAGTAACAGTTAAGAAAAAAAAGAAAGACAAGATGATGCATTTGATAAGTTTAATTTCTAAGCTGTATCTCCAAATGCCACAAGCGGTCAAGCACACTTGAAGTCTTTGGAGAATAAGGATGATGCTAGTTTTAGTATTTAATTAAGCTTTCCAATTTGTGGTTGATTGCTGGATCATTTTCTTTTTGAATGTGCACCAAAATGAATGATTTTTGCTGAAGTCACTGGCACATACTACAGGAGCTAATGTTGATACGATGCTAGCAAAACTAACCAAATGTTCTTGCCTTATTAGAGCTAATGTTGATATGATGCTTTTCCGTTTCTTGCAGACAGGTGATAAAACTTCGAGTTTGTAACATGATTAATGTGAATCAGTTTGTGTGTTGAATTGTTGCGAGTTCAATTCAGAAACATTTAAAAGCCTCCTCAAGAAGCTTTAATGCTCCCATCTGTAGCCGGTACTTTAAGGTTCTGGATAATGGAGTTTTGCCGAAAAATTAACCCGTCGTGGTTAAGGCTAAGCTTGTGTGGAAGATTGCGGAGAAGAAAAGTATGGAGGCTGATGAGGCTGTCTTACTCACCACTTTTTTTTTTCTTAGGTGCTTAAGAATTTTGGATTTAAATTTTGTACGGATATTGTTATATTTTGGAGTTCAATTAATAATGATTATTGGAGTTATTCGATATTATTATCTTTATCATGTTTTGGTTTATGTAAATTATTGTACAAATAAAAAGTTGAAAAATTGGAAAAAAAAAATAATAAAAAATAAATAAATATATATATATATATATATATATATATATATATATATATAAAATAACCTACGGCAACATTCAAAAAATGTTGCAAAAAATATGAATATAAGTATTGGGAACGGTCAAAAAATGCTGCAAAAAGGGTATTCGCAATGCGAAAATGTTATTCACAACGTGAACAAAATGTTGTAAAAAGTTATTCGCAATGCGAAAAAAACGTTGCTGTATCCTTTACGACAACATCAAGGTTTGCAACATATGGTAAAACACTGTAAAAGGCCTTTCGCAACGTTTTTTGAATGTTGTGAAAGGCAATTTTTATTGTAATGGCATATCCCTGTACGTGATTGTGTCTACTTATTTATAATGCTTGCCTTAATGTCATATTTAATATTTAATTAATAAATTTATTGTTCTTGTTGCCAATTATGTTTGACAGTGAAATGTACCTTTCACGCTCTGGACAATTGACGTGCTTTAAAATGTTAAAATATAAATAATTGCATTAAAATGAAAATTAATTATATGATATATTCATTTAATTGTATGCTTATA
>NW_019251460.1:0-1274 GCF_002742605.1 Olea europaea var. sylvestris
TTGGCTATTTCGGCTTCCGAAGAGAAACCGGCAGCAGCTTGTAAGTACTATAGCTATAATTTCTATTTATGTGCATTCCTAAAGTTTTGTATATAATAACCGAAAGTAATGGGTGATATATGCAGCACTTAGTGAGGTGGAAACTGCATTGTCATTCTATAGTTCTTTAAGCACCACCTTGCCTTTCAAGCCAATTTGGGCAGTTGCCGAGAACTATCGTTTTGAACCTGCTTTTGTGGAGGTACTAAATGCTTCTAGTTTTGGGTTGCTTGATTTACTCCTTTGGTGGATGGCTTGTTAAAGAGATAATTGTCGACTTCACAGGGCACAAAACTAATGGCCGAAATTGGAGATATGGTGAATTTTCAGATAATTGTTGAAGTACCAATGAATAGCTCAAGTCCTTACTTCTCCACTTCTTGGAGACATAACTTTGCTGTGAGTATAACAAATTTCATTAAATTTGAACAATTTAGGTTGATATTTACAAACCGAAAGGATCTATTAGAAAACTGAAAATGTTTGCACGTGTATATCAATTGCATTCCATTTTTATAGTTAGGTTGTCCGATACTGTTGACATATGTGAGTCAAGGCCATTGTGCAGTTTTACTCCTATAACTTGTATTGGTTGCTAGTATGGTGCATCTGAACTATTATATGATTTATTTGTATCATTTCCTAAATTCTTTTTTTCTCCAATTATATTGGCTGAACCAACAACTTTCATGGTCATATACTGAAATTTTTCCATTTTTTGTAGGGTGGTTTCATACTAGATATGGGAGTACATTTTATTGCAACACTGAGAATGGTAATTCCATCTTCTTCTCCTTTGCAGAAATAATATCTTCTGTTGTCTATTTTAAAATATAAATTTACTTTAGTTTTGGACTGTCATATTACATGCACCAGAGACAAGAATCCCGATGCAATTTGATAAAGGGTCATTCTTGGGCTGCTGAACAGAGCCAATTCGGAATAACTTGCTGTTTGGATATTTTAGGCTCTCTTTTGGTTTTAATTTTGACACAAAAATAGGATTTACAATTTAGACAAGTTAACGACTGACCCTAAATTGTCAATGATGCCTCTGTTCAGCTGCCATGTTCTGTAAATGTATTTCTTCTATGTTTTTTATTTCTTAACATGGCATATTACAGTTCAAAGAAGAAGCATTGTTTGACATTGATACTGGTTAACTTGGTAGGTAGAGCAACTATTTAGTCTCTGTCACTGGTAGATTTTGGGGGACTCGAACAATTCAAAGTTCC
>NW_019251461.1:0-1274 GCF_002742605.1 Olea europaea var. sylvestris
AATTGAGAATCGCCCCTAACAATCACATTTCTTACTCCCATATCTATCATTAGTTCTAGGCCTACAATTAAAGTTTCATATTCAGCCTGATTGTTGGTGAACATTCTGTCTAAAGTGAATGCGAACTTGTAGCAAATTCCTAAAGGATTAATCAATGCTACTCCTACTCCTGCACCTTTAGAGGTTTTTGACCCATCGAAATACAACACTCAAGGTTTTAACTCGAACGAATTGATTTCTAGTTCAATTTCTTCAGGCATGTCAAGGCATGGATGATCGGCTAAAAAATTATCCAAAGCCTGATTTTTGACTGCCTTTTGAGGTATATATTGTATCTCGAATTCTGATAAAGCTAGTGTTCAGAGGCATACCCTTTAGTGTAAAATAGGGCGCGAGAACATATACTTAATTAAATTTATTTTAGAAATTAAATAAACGGTTACGGGTCGTAAATAAGCCCTTAATTTTGTACATGTGAAATATAATGCAAGACATAATTTTTCGATAGCAGAGTAATTACATTCACATTTCGTTAACGGTCTATTTAAGTAGTAAATTGCACTTTTTTCACCAAATTGGTCTTCCTGTGCGACCATTTCAGCTATTGATTCTTTTTCAGCCGATACGTACACTTTCATTGGCCGTCCTTGGATTGGTGACATCAACACTGGTGGACTTGATAAATGTCTTTAGGCTTTCGAAAGCCTTTTGATGTTTTTCTTTTCAGACGAATTTGTCCTGATTTTTCAGCTTTAAGAGCGGCGAAAAGATTTTAGTTCGCCCTGCACAATTAGAAATAAAGCGTCTTAAAAAGTTTACTCGGCCTAGAAACATTTGCAATTCTTTTTTGTTTGCTAGATGGTTTGGCCTCTAAAATAGCCTTCGCTTTATTTTTATCAAGTTCAATCCCTCTCTTGTGTACTAAGAAACCAAGAAAATTCCCTGCATTAACACCAAATGCACACTTCAAGGGATTCAACTTTAGCTTATGTTACTTCATTCGCTCAAACAAACATCTTAACTGTTCGAAATGATCCTCTTCTTTAATGGACTTGACTACTATGTCATCTACATACACTTCAACAAACTTGCCTATCATATCATGAAAGATTAAATTCATTGCCCGTTGATAAGTTGCCCCAGCATTTTTTAGGCCGAAAGGCATAACCCCCCATTCAAAACATCCTAGAAACCCAGGGCATCTAAAGGTAGTTTTGTGTATGTCTTCTTCAGTTATATAAATTTGATTGTATCCTGAATACTCATCCATGAAA
>NW_019251462.1:0-1274 GCF_002742605.1 Olea europaea var. sylvestris
GAGCTCAAATTTGACAAGTTTATCGGGAACAAAAATCGCGTCGGGGGTAATTTCCTCATTTTTCGCGACTGTGTCAGAATTGGATAAAATTTGACTTGTTGATAGGAAACAAAAATCGCGCCGGGAGCAATTTCGTCATTTTTCTCGGCTGTGTCGGAATTGGCTGAAATTTGGCAGTTTGATTTGAAAGAAAAATCGCACCGGGGGCAATTTCGTCATTTTTCTCGACTGTGTCAGAACGGGCTCAAATTTGACAGGTTGATTGGAAACAAAAATCGCGCCGGGGGCAATTTCGTTATTTTTCGCGACTGTATCAGAATGAGCTAAAATTTGATAGGTTGATCGGAAACAAAAATCGCGCAGCTGGCAATTTCGTCATTTTTCGCGACTGTGTCAGAATGGGCTCAAATTTGACTGGTTGATCGGGAACAAAAACCACGCCGGGTGTAATTTCGTCATTTTCCGCGACTGTGTCGAAATTGGCTAAAATTTGACTGGTTGATAGGAAATAAAAATCGCACCGGGGGCAATTTCGTCATTTTTCTCGACTGTGTCGGCATTGGCTGAAATTTGGCAGTTTGATCTGAAATAAAAATTTCGCCGGGGGCAATTTCGCCATTTTTCTCGATTGTGTCAGAATGGGCTCAAACTTGACCGGTTGATCGGAAACAAAAATCGCGCCGTGGGCAATTTCGTTATTTTTCGCGACAGTATCAGAATGGGCTAAAATTTGAAAGGTTGATCGGGAACAAAAATCGTGCAGCTGGCAATTTCGCCATTTTTCGCGACTTTGTCGGAATGGGCTTAAATTTGACTGGTTGATCGGGAACAAAAATCGCGCCGGGTGTAATTTCGTCATTTTATGCGACTGTGTCGGAATTGGCAAAAATTTGACTGGTTGATCGGAAATAAAAATCGCGCCGAGGGCAATTTCGTCATTTTTCTCGACTGTGTCGGAATTGGCTGAAATTTGGCAATTTGATCTGAAATAAAAATCGCGCCGGGGGCAATTTCGTCATTTTTCTCGACTGTGTCGGAATTGGCTGAAATTTGGCAATTTGATCTGAAATAAAAATCGCGCCGGGGGCAATTTCGTCATTTTTCACGACAGTGTCGGAATTGGCTAAAATTTGACTGGTTGATCGGAAACAAAAATCGTGTAGGGGGCAATTTCGTCATTTTTCCCGACTATGTCGGAATTGGTTGAAATTTGGCAGTTTGATCTGAAATAAAAATCGCGCCGGGGGCAATTTCGTCATTTCTCTCGACTGTGT
>NW_019251463.1:0-1274 GCF_002742605.1 Olea europaea var. sylvestris
AGGATTATAATTAATCCACCTCAAGATTTTAGAATAACACAAAAAGAAAATAATAAAGGGAAAAAACATGAAGAAAATCAATAAATGATTATAGATGTAGAAGAACTATAACGAAATTTTTTACAATCTACTGGTGAAGAGTATGATGAATATAAAAAATAGTTAGAAGAATTAACTGAAAAAATGGAAAATACAAAGAGGAATACTAATCCATCATCAAGTCGAAATATAAAAATAGAATTCAGTAGTGATAAAGAATATGATTTTCCTTATGGTACTACAATACCACTTAAAGATGGTATTAATCAATATAGGAAAACGCAGAAGAGATACATTGGAAATATAAGAAAACAATCCATAAAAGAAATATATCCAATGAAATCCTATAATGAACCAATCCACACAACAGGAGTATGGTTAGATCTAGACTGTGTAGACAAAAATAAAACTATTGAAACATGGATGAAAAGTACAAACTTAGCAATACAACTTAATAAATGGGAAACATATACAGTTTTTGGATTTATAGAACATACATTCAGAGGAATCGTTTCTGAATAGTGGAGAAAGTTACCAGAATCTATAAAAGGAAGAATAAAGTATGGAGATAATAGAACTGAAGTATTAGATAATAGGAATACTTTAAATGATCAAAATATACAGGAGATATTAAAAATATTTGAAAAAATCTTAAGAACAGAATTCTTAGGAGATAGATATTCTTCTAATGAAGGAGAAAGAAAACAAGATGAATATAATGAAGGAATGATAGCAATGAAAAATTTAAAGATATGTGATATGTGTGAATTAAAAAGATATATATGTAAATCTGAAGAATTATACTATATATTAAACCAAGGAGATTATCAAACAAATAAACCTATATTAAGGTCTTATTTTACTAAGTTACCATTCCCATGGGGAATTAAGTTATTAAAAGAATATGAAAAATTATTACCTCTCGAAGAAGAGGAAGGAGTAAAAATAGATAGTTTTGGAAGTATAATTGAATTTACAAAAAGAATGATAGACATGTGATGTAGAGAAGCTCTTGAGAGTAAAAAAAAAGCATATAAAATAAGAAAGAATTCATTTTATTGTTACAATGATATAGGCCAAATCGAACAATTTGGATGCCATAAGAAAAAATACAAACTATATAAGAAATATAAAAAAAATTCAAAAACTATAAAAAAAATTAAGAAAAGGAATTTTAAACCACACAAAAAATATTTCAAGAAAATAAATTGGAATAAAAAGCCTAAACCAAGAAA
>NW_019251464.1:0-1274 GCF_002742605.1 Olea europaea var. sylvestris
ACTATAATTTCACCTGAGTTTGGTTCATTGGCGTGTTTACAATCAAATTTGACAATAATGTCACCTGTATTATGTTCATTTACATATTTTCAATCAAATTTGACTAAAATTTCATATTGATTTGGTTCGTTGGCGTGTTTCC
This sequence comes from Olea europaea var. sylvestris, assembly GCF_002742605.1. Taxonomy (NCBI): domain Eukaryota; kingdom Viridiplantae; phylum Streptophyta; class Magnoliopsida; order Lamiales; family Oleaceae; genus Olea; species Olea europaea. The sequence goes on from NW_019251464.1 coordinate 143, forward strand.
AATCAAATTTGACTAAAATTTCACCTGAGTTTGGGTCATTGGCACGTTCTCAATCGAATTTGACTAAAATTTCACCTAAGTTTGGTTCATTGGCGCGTTTACAATCAAATTGGACTAAAATTTCACCAGGATTAGGTTCATTGGTGCACTTCCAATCAAATTTGATAGAAATTTCACATTGGTTTGGTTCATTGGCGCCTTCCCAATCAAATTTTACTAAAATTTCACCAGGATTAAGTTCATTTGCGTGCTTACAATTAAATTTGACTAAAATTTCACATTGGCTTGGTTTATTCATGCGTTCCCAATCAAATTTGACTAAATTTTCACCAGGATTATGTTCATTTGGGAGTTTCCAGTCAAATTTAACTAAAATTTCACACTGGTTTAGTTCATTGGCGTGTTTTCAATCAAATTTGACTAAAATTTCACTTGGGTTTGGTTTATTGGCGCGATTACAATCAAATTTGACTAAAATTTCACCTCGATTATATTCATTTTCGTGTTTTCAATCAAATTTGACTAAAATTTCACATGGATTTGGTTCATTGGCGCGTTCCCAATCAAATTGAACTAAAATTTCACTTGAGTTTGGTTCATTAGCGCGTTAAATTTTCACCTGGATTATGTTTATTTGCGTGTTTTCAAGCAAATATGACTAAAATTTCACATTGATTTGGTTCATTGGCGCATTCCCAATCAAATTTAACTAAAATTTCAATAGAGTTTGGTTTATTGGCGTGTATACAATAAAAGTTGACAATAATGTCACTTGTATTACGTTCATTTGCGTATTTTCAATCAAATTTGACTAAAATTTCACATTGATTTGGTTCATTGGCGCGGTCCCAATCGAATTTAGCTAAAATTTCACCTGAGTTTGGTTTATTGGCACGTTCCCAATCGAATTTAGCTAAAATTTCACCTAAGTTTGGTTCATTAGCGCGTTTACAATCAAATTTGACTAAAATTTCACCTGGATTATGTTCATTGGTGCACTTCCAATCAAATTTGATAAAAAAATTCGCATTGGTTTGGTTCATTGGCGAGTTCCCAATCAAATTTTACTAAAATTTCACATGTGTTTGGTTCATTGGCGTGTTTACAATCAAATTTGACAAAAATTTCAACA
>NW_019251465.1:0-1274 GCF_002742605.1 Olea europaea var. sylvestris
TGTGTGTCTACAAGTACAAGATATTTGACATCTGTTTACTCTTTTCGTAATATTTTGAAGAAATTGAAGTACATGATCCTCGAAGACCTAGGGTTTCCACCAATGTGACCAATAATGTTTTGTCAAATTTCAAATCAAAATTTATTGACGAACAACAGGCTATTCTAGCAAACACATGTGTTATCATACTACATGGAATGCCACAAAATTGTTGTACAGTCTTAACCGATACACTATTTTTTTGTTGGGGGAGATGAAGCAACCAAATCCTAATGAGATATGGTTCAAGGTTGCAAATAGATGTATGCGATTTTCATTGTGTGAGTTCTATTTAGTCACAAGTCTTAGATATACTGGTAAGGACGTGAGGAAAAAGGCTCGAAAACGTTCTATCTAGGATTAAGGAAACATATTTTAGGGATTTGAAACTAGTTACAAATGAAGATGTGTGAGATGTATTCCAAAATATGTTAGACGTAGATGATCATGATGTTGTGATGCTTGGGATCCTATATTTCATTACCTTTTATTGTTCTCTACATCCTACAAGAAGATTGTTGAAAACTATTTATTTGGTTTGACAGGAGATTTTGACGTGATGAAAATGTTTCTCTGGGGTAAGGATTTATTTGTGATGTCTATAAAATCTCTGAAAGAGGTTTGAGTCATAGAAATCACCATTATAGATTGAAAAGGTTTTTGGTTGCATTTCAAGTTTGGATTTATGAGTCCATTCCGAGCTTTAAATAGACATGTGACCGATAGCATAGGGAATGTGTACTCCCGCATCATGAACCAGATGTTGGATAAACCGCATCTACAGTTAAATTTGATGAAGATGTCTTCTCTTATTATGATGTAAGTGTTTAAATACTTTACTAATAAACATAGTTTGGTAGTGTACAAAACACCAATTTCATATAGTTGTCACAAATCCATGATCACGAGACATATTACATAGTTTGAAGGTTACAAATTACATACATATTGCTCACAAATAAAATGCACATCACAACATCTAATCAGATTTCAAACGATTCACATGTATTCACTGATCACATACACAAACCCTAAGTCACATGCATGATTTCAATATATTCACTATCTCATCACAATAATGACACTTAATGCGTTTAGGTCACAATCACTAATAATCATTGTATGATTACATGACTAATAAGTGATTCAATAATACCATGATCAAAGATTCATGTCCATGACATCGATCCGTCTGACCTTTATAGATGGCGACTCTATATATGATTGGTGCTCCA
>NW_019251466.1:0-1274 GCF_002742605.1 Olea europaea var. sylvestris
TAATTCAACTTAAAAATATATCTTAATGGTCACTGAACTTTGCCCTATGTTACTACTTAGTCATTGAACTTAAAAATATAACTCAATGATCACTGAATTTTTCCAAGTGTTACTACTTCATAACCGAACTTTAAAATGTATCTCAATGGTCACCAAACTTTGCATCGTGTTACCCATCCGTCACTCAAGTTGACGGCGTTTGTTGGACTTAACGGATTTTTCCATTTGAGTGACGGATGGGTAATACGGTGCAAAGTTCGGTGACCATTGAAATACATTTTAAAGTTCGGTTATGAATTAATAACACTTGGCGAAGTTTAGTGACCATTGAGTTACATTTTTAAGTTTAGTGACTAAGTAGTAACATATGGTAAAGTTCAGTGACCATTCATATAATTAACCCATGCTCGTACCTATGAACTCCTTCCCTATATATACTGCAGCACTAACAAGTTTGTCAACTTCTCTATATTTACACACAATTTCTCTCTATGTGCACATAATTTCTACCAACTTATGAAAGTTAACTTTATAGAGAGAATTCTACAAAATATTGAGGTGGGTATCTCTCTCGCCTATTTGTCTCTATTTTTTTTTTTTTTTTTAAAAAAGAGAGGCTAAAAACACTTAGTCCACCAACGGAGCTAGCACGGACGATCGTCGAGCCTCGCCGGGTGCTGGCTCCATTAGTGCGAGTGAACCAATCTAGTAAAGAGAAAATTATGTACATTTCAACGAATCAAAACGCGAATAAAATGTGATCACTTTCTTAGTGATTGGTAATATAAGCGTTAACCAATCTAGAAAAGAGTAGCATTCACTTGCAAAAGAAATTGTTAAATAGTATATATAGTTCGAGTTCTTAATTTTTCAATTGTATTAAAAATCTTAAATATTGATCTCATCCCTTTTCAGGAAGTTGGTAGGATATCATAATGCATTTTGATAAGTGGAGGGTTGATAATTTTATCAGATTACTAATGAAATTTGATCCAGATTGTAAAAATCAGGTTTGTATAAATTAGAGTTTCAACCAATTATGGCCTCTTGTCCAAATACATCAGGGGACCAAATATGATACTAATTGAGTATAATAACCATTTAAAAAATCCAACAAAAGATGATGTTTCAAATTTCCCTTTAATCATCAACCACATCTTATCCGTAGTAACATACTCATACAGAATCATGCTAGGTTTTAAAAATGACAATGCTCAGAAAAATTTAATAGGTGTGAGTAGTATTTTTCTTGTATTAAATTAGGGAAAAAAAAA
>NW_019251467.1:0-1274 GCF_002742605.1 Olea europaea var. sylvestris
GGTTGATTGGAAACGGCCCGCGAAATTGGACTCGGCGCACAGACTCGGGATCACGGAATTTTAACCAAATTCCTTCGTTTGGGGCCTACGAATAATTTATTTCCTTATTAATTATGTTAGATTGAAGAAGTGTTGGACAGAAAATTAACAAAGCAAAACCGCACCAGGGGCAATTTTGTCATTTTTTGCGACGGTGTCGGAATGGGCCGAAATTTGGCAGGTTGATTGGAAACGGCCCGCGAAATTGGACTCGGCGCACAGACTCGGGATCACGGAATTTTAACCAAATTCCTTCGTTTGGGCCTCCGAATAATTAATTTCCTTACTAATTATGTCAGGTTGATGAAGTGCAAGATAGAATATTAACAAATCAAAACCGAACCAGGGGCAATTTTATCATTTGTCGCGACGGTGTCGAAATGGGCCGAAATTTAGCAGGTTGATTGGAAATGGCCCGCGAAATTGGACTCGGGGTACAGACCCAGGATCACGATATTTTAGGTAAATTCATTCGTTTGAGCCTCCGAATAATTAATTTCCATATTAATTATGTCAGATTGAAGAAGTGATGGACAGAAAATAAACAAAGAAAAACCGCACCAGGGGCAATTTTGTCGTTTGTCGCGAAGGTGTAGGAATGGGCCAAAATTTGGCAGATTGATTGTAAACGGCCTGCGAAATTGGACTCGAGGCACAGACCCGGGATTAGGGGATTTTAGCCAAATTCCTTCGTTTGGGCCCCCGAATAATTAATTTCCATGTTAATTATGTCAGGTTGAAGAAGTACTGGACAGAAAATTAACAAAGAAAAACCGCACCAGGGGCAATTTTTTCATTTGTCACGACTGTGTCGGAATTGGTCGAAATTTGGAAAGTTGATTGAAAACGGCCCGTGAAATTGGACTCGGGGCACAGACCCGGAATCACGGAATTTTAGCCAAATTCCTTCGTTTGGGCCTCTGAATAATTAATTTCTGTATTAATTATGTCAGGTTGAAGAAGTGCTGGACAGAAAATTAACAAAGATAAATCGAACCAGTGGCAATTTTGCCATTTATCGTGACGATCTCGAAATGGTCCGAAATTTGACAGGTTGATTGGAAACGGCCCGCGAAATTAGACTCGAGGCACAGACTCGGGATCGCGGTATTTTAGCAGAATTACTTCGATTGGGCCTCCGAATAATTAGTCTCCTGATTAATTATGTCAGGTTGACGAAGTGCTGGATAGAAAATTAACGAAGCAAAACCATAGCAGAGGCAATTTTGTCATTT
>NW_019251468.1:0-1274 GCF_002742605.1 Olea europaea var. sylvestris
AAAAATAAAATATAATATAATGTAATTTAATTTAATGGGAATCAAACAGGGGCTAGTCAATATCCAATAAATAAGTGAGTTGTGTGCATAAATGTCTGGGCAAGATAAATATGGAACGAAACTTTTAAAATAAATCTTGTAAAAGTTTGCGCCAAAAAATTGAAAAAATAAAAAATAACCCCCGCCCCACCCCAAAATATGTTACATGGAACCTCCATAAAATTATGAATTCATGTAAGAATCATGCTACTTGTACAATTTTTGTTGACAACTTCACATTTGACAACATCACATTCATTCATTTTAAAAATTGTTAAAAACTGTTTTTTAAATCAACGGTTCCAATTTCAACAACACTAAGAGTATCAACAATGATTGTCAGCAAAGTTTGTACAAATAACCTAATTCTCCATGTAAATACCTGCAAAGTGTCATAACCGAAGATTTAAATGTATTACACACTTATTCATTATTAATTTCTATCAATTTATAATATAAATCATTTATAAACAATTTCAAAACATGCTTATTGATGAAAAAGAAGGAAAATGGAAATCTCCTTTTTTTCTCGTCTCCGGTTACCCGTCTTTTGGACCCTTTGCCCCGGTGACCCTAGTGAGATAAATAAAATAATTGAAGAAAGATCGCGAAGAATCAATTGATCGAATTTTATCACCAAATATTTTTAGTTGTCCACAAGTTTGTTGAATCATATTAATTTGGTTTTATTTTGTTACATGAAGAATCAATTGATCGAATTTGATCATCAAATATTTTTTGTTGTCTGTAAGTTTGTTGAGTCATATTAATTTGTGTTTTATTATTTTTTGTTGTGATTTTTAAGGTGGAGTGTTATGATTTCGGTTAACCTTTATCGCGTTTACATCCATTTATACATTACAAGTACAGTAGGACATCATTTGAATGCAAGGCCGTTCTTTGAACTTCGAAGAGGTCTGCAATCTAAAACTCAAATCAGATATCAAGAATTGGGTGTGGGAGAAATAAATGGGAAAGGGTTGAATTTTTGGATGATTGCGTACCCTTTGTTTGTGCAATTCTAGTAGGGATGGCAATTTGAACCATAAAAATCGAAAATCGCGGTTAACTGAATCGAATGGGGCGAAAAAAATCAAACCGATAGTGCAATGGGGTGGATATGGTATTTGATTTTAATGAATCGGTTTGTAACGGTGCGGGTATTGTATTTCCACCGTCAAACTGAAACCAAACCGATTACCCGCTAAACAAAAAAAAAAAAAAAAAAAAAAAAC
>NW_019251469.1:0-1273 GCF_002742605.1 Olea europaea var. sylvestris
TCCAGTCCTTCTGCTAGCTGCTATGGGCTAGCCATTGATCCCCTGACTCCTGTAAATATGTCCAGAAGGGACATTTTTTCATTATTTTATACTTTGGATTCAATCCCTTCATCCTTTCCTTTTCCTCCCTTTTTGACTCCAGATTATGTGCAACCTCCATCAACTCTAAATAGTGCGAACACCTCTCTGTTCGTTTGGATTTAGTTTTTGATTGGGAGAGAGTTGTTCCATGATATTTTGATTGGGACCAATGCCAAAGCTGGGGTTGAAATATATGCTCCCCAGTTTTTTACTCGCCAACTTGGTTTTGGTCAACCTTGGCCCGTTCTCCCTAGCTATTTAGGAAATTTGATAGACCGCTTCCACACCATTAATAAGACAGAGGCAAAAGCTATAGATGCTCGCAATATTCTTTTGACGAGCAGCTTTTCATTAGCCCCCTTCAATCCTAGCCGTACCATCCATCCCCTTTTTGAATGACTCTGGCCGTCAGTGAAGCGCAGATTGTTTGCGACTGATGCCAATCGTGCTTTCCATTCACTGGACCAACTAAATATTTCTTCCACCTCTTCTGTTTTGGTCACTCCTGTGTCCATTAGGAGTCCCTCTTCCCCTGTTCGTGGTAAACACTCTGCTCTTCCATCGACTTCTCTTCCTGCCAAGCCCACTGCAGCTAAAAGTGCCCCAAGCCGCAAACGGCTAGCCTCAGCATCTCCCATTTTGGAGGATGATGCTGATGATGATAATGACACCCCTCTCATCGTCAGGAAGAAGGTAATTAAATTGGTTTACTCACAAGCATACCTTTCCATACTTGAAACTTTTCTATGTGCTGATGGTTTATTTGGATTTCTCAGAAAAGTTCAGCCCCTCCTTTGAAGGCTTTGGTGTTGGCAGCTCCTGTTCCATCATCCTCTGCTGAGGCTGCTTCGTCCAAACTAGCTGATGAAGGGACTACGCTTAAAGAGAAATCTTCAGTCCTAGAATCTTCATCACAACCAATGGATGAGCCACCTTCTTCCCAGGGCGTTGACCACCTAAACGTCGAAGCAGAAGGTAATTCATTTTTTGATGCTTTACCTTTGCTTGTGCTATTGGTTTTTGATTTGTTGCTTTTTGAGTTTTGCAGATGCTCCCATGAGTCTGGTCGTTGCGGCAAGGTTTTCTTGCTTAGCCAAGGAAAAGTCCTTACGAATGGTGGAGCCACAGGTGGTAGATTTGGCTGGGGATATGCCACCTTCCAAGATTGCTGATGAGGTAATCTTTGCTTCAC
>NW_019251470.1:0-4952 GCF_002742605.1 Olea europaea var. sylvestris
TATTGTAGCACCTCCTTGGTTTGAAGTAGAGGGGCCAGAAAGTGGTTCTACCCCTTGACTTGGATTTGGGATCGAAGGATTATATCCTACGATCGTCCTAGTTTGAAAGTGACTTGTAAGAGGTATAGCCGGTTGACATATTTGACCCACTAACTTGTTCATTGTTTCATTCAACGTCTTTAGTTGTTTGGCCATATTGTCATAGTCAAAGTTTTAAAATTACAGATTCTGCAAAAGAAACAACTATTGATGAGGAAATTTCACAAAATGTCCATTTTTATCTAGTCATTTGCAAAAATGTCTAATTTGGAAGAATTTAGATCAAAATACCTTTATTAACAATTTATAATTCCACACTAAGATAAAAAAAATGGGCATTTTTGCAATATTGTTATTGGCCAATAAAATTTTGACATATAACCTGCCATATTTATTTTAAAAAGTATACATGTCAAATCACTATAAATGCTATATTTTTCATTGATTCAGAAATGTCGAGAACGACTTTTTTAAATATAGAGAAATGTCATGTTCAAAATGAAATGTCATTCTAGACAAATGAAACGATTTTTAAATGTCGAAAATTACATATGAAATGTTGAGAAACATTAGTTTAATGTAACTTTTCATGGAAGACACTTCTCAAAATTCGTGAAAAATTGATAAAAAAAATCAAATATCGAGAACGACATTTAAAATGTCGAGAATACCATTTTAAAATGTAACTTTTCATTAAGAGCATAATAGATAAGTTGACAGTTGACACAAAATTCAAATGGATGGACACTTTTCAACTCGTACCCTAAAAATTGAATATTCTTAAAAATGCCCCTTGATTGATTAATAATTGAACCATATAATATTTTAAACATAATACACAATTTATCAAGAAAAAAGAAGACGAAATACCTTGGTAAGCCTCATTAATGTCTTGGAATCTTGAAGTCGCACTATCTTCATCTTTTTTCTTATCCGGATGACATTTCTACCCAATGAAACCGAAAAACAAAAACTAAAAATTTAAAATATCAAATTAACAGAGAATTTGACAACTTAGCTTACAATTGCAGAGAGAGAAGTAATCATAAGAGAAATCCACGTACCAAAGCAAGACGGATATAGTTGGACCGAATAACTTCTTCTGTGTCATCATGATCAACTTCCAATATATTATAAAAATCCTAAACACCCAAATCAAAAACAAAACAAAATTAATAACAAACGAGAAAGAAGAAATCAGTGAAATTTTCAATAAATAGTAAATACAGTTCGCAAACGAAAAAGATATATAACTAAACCTTGGGCTTGGGTAAAACTGAAGAAAAATCGAAGTTCATGTCATTGTCGCCTTCCGATTCTTCTTCTTTGTGTTGGAAAAAGTGGTAAAACTCGTCCCACGTCATTAAGAAATTAGGCATTGGGAGTGTTTAAGTTAATTCTGCACCTCAAATTCAGGTGGAAATTGAAAATTCTGGGTTTTCTAGCTGAGGAATTTGGATTGGGAAGGGAAAATTGTGGGGGTGAATATTGAATTATTTTGTATTTTCTCAATATTTATACGGCTTTAAATCCAGATTCTACCTTGGGCCTGATGGTTGGGCCCTATTTTAGGTCTCATAGTTATCTTTGGGCCAAGCCTCAATCTTTATAGTGAAAATTAGTCTTTTTCTTTCTTCAAAACTTCAAATGTAGCTCACATCCATATTAGGGATGTCAACTTAGCCCGCCCCCGAATGGAGGGAAAAAACTGGTCCCGAACGGGTTGGCGGGGCCGGGACGGGGCGAGGATGCCCCATCCCGAACCCGCCTTGTGAAGAAAAAAATAAATAATAAATAATTTTATTTCTAGACAAACTACCCTTTAAAAATTCATTTTGAATTTGTATTTTATTTTCCAATAATAACATAATTTGAAATTTTCAAAATGTAAAAAAAAAAAAAATAAAAAAATAAAAAAATAAAAAAAATTAAACAGGACAACAAATAGGGCAAAAAGTTGCCCCGACTCTGCCCTGTTTAAGGTGGGGCGGGATTTTGGCCAAACGGGACGGGGTGGGGGGGGTGCCCCGCTCCGAATCCGCCCCCGTTGCCATCACTAATCCATATGATTAACCAATTTGACACTTATGGCATTATCACATATAGCTTGCATCGACTTTGCATAAAGATGAACCCTTGACCTGGCCTCCTCATTAGGTGAACCTCGCACGGGTTAAATGGAAGTGTCGAACCTGATTAGATTAGTAGATTTGGCAAGCAAACTTTGATACTTCAAGGAGATTTTACTTGGAATAAAAGAATATATTGATTCATGAAACATTTAATTATTGAATCACTTCACATTGATATGTTCTAGGTGAAGCTATTTGCCACGAGCTCTTAGTTTTCGCATTATGGCAATCTTGGTAGTCGGAGCATGGATCAACGAATTTATTTCATAAGGAAACAACTGTACTAATCGCTAAATATCTTGTCTAGAATCAAATATCAGGATAATCATCAATTAGAAAATTTTGTTTTTAAATAAACATATTATTGAATCACGAATTGGACCACAGCCATTAACTATGCACTCAAAAAAATATTCCCACGATATCTCTATCTAAATTTTAAAGGTAGGAAAATTTCTAGTTGAGGACGTCCATCCTACCATGCTACGTGACAATTCTAATATTCAGATGATAGAATAAAAGATGAGAAGGTTAAGAGTTTTACTTTTACTCAATTCCATCATCAACGGACTCTTCAAGTAAAAACACGGAAAATACGCCTTGTTACATTTTGTTTGAGATATTTTGACATATTCTTACTAAGAAAGTTACATTTGGTACGTATTAAGGTTCGCTTCGTCTACCCATTACTCATCCCTCTGCAAACTTGACACCAACTAGCCATGTTACCTGTACTTCTTTGCTATGGACATTGAATTAATTAAGAGTAAATCTCTGTTTAACGCGTGAATTATGATAAAATAATGATAAATGGAATCATGATCTGATGCTTGTGCATGTGTTCCAAGTGTATATCTATGAAGCAACCTGGAACTGTGTGTGTGTACGTACCTTACAATATTCGAAACATGGGATTCAGGGAAGTTTTTTTCTAGTCCTTGTCTCCCCACTTAATGTTCTGCAATCTCAAGGTATACCATGCCATGCACAGAATGATATGTTCAAGTTCCAGCCATTACTTTTAGGTCTCAATCTTCATTTGAGGATGGAAAAGATTAATTTGTAATTATTTATATGAGGGTTCATAGATATGATATACATTTAAAGATTCGATGCAATAAAGAGAGAGAGAGATAGATATGTAGTTTATTAACATTTAGTTCCTTTTTGTCAATATCTTATATTATTTCATTCCTAGATTAGTTTTGTTTCTTATTTCTAGCCAAATAAACGTGTATTATATATTCTATTATGTATTGAATCAAATCAATAAAAATTTACTTCATTCATATGAAATTTAACATGGTATCAAAGCTTTAGGTTTTAAAATCAATACCCTGCCTCTGCCATGGCCGAACCTGTCGTGGATGCCAACAAATCTCTCATAGATGCCTCTTCCCCATATTACCTGCACACATCCGGCCAACCAAACCAACACCTCGTTGATGCTCTTCTAAATGGAGACAATTACCCTGCCTGGCGTATATGTATTGAATCAAATCAATAAAAATTTACTTCATTCATATGAAATTTAACATGGTATCAAAGCTTTAGGTTTTAAAATCAATACCCTGCCTCTGCCATGGCCGAACCTGTCGTGGATGCCAACAAATCTCTCATAGATGCCTCTTCCCCATATTACCTGCACACATCCGGCCAACCAAACCAACACCTCGTTGATGCTCTTCTAAATGGAGACAATTACCCTGCCTGGCGTAGATCAATAACACGCACCTTGAATGCAAAAAATAAACTAGGATTTGTCCTTGGCACCATCAAACGCCCAACAACGGACACAACTGCCGCACTTCTTTGGGACCGATGTTGCGACATGATAATGTCGTGGTTACTTCATTCCATTGATCGATCTCTCACTGGAAGCCTCCTTTATTGTTAAACACCCAATGACCCATGGGCTGAACTGGAGACCAGATTTCAGCAAAGCAACAAACCGAAAATCTTTAGCCTCAAACTTGATCTTGCCAATCTTTGCCAAGAACACCAATCAATCACTAACTACTACGGAAAATTGAAAGAGCTATGGGATGAATTAGCCTCTTTACAATCAACTGTTTCGTGTACCTACGGAGCAGCCAAATCTCTATCTGAAGCCCAAGAAACCGATCGCATCTATCAATTTCTCATGGGTCTAAATGACAGCTTTCAACAGCTTCGGTCACAGATCTTGGCTATGGACCCATTACCTTCAATTGGGCGGTGTTATGCTATCTTACATCAGGAAGATACACAGCGGTTAGTTCAATTACCCTCTTCTAGATCGGAAATTTCAGCATTCCTAGCTCACCCATCGCAACAGGAGACCTCTCATTCACTCTATACTCGACCAACTAGACCTCATATATGTGAAGAATGTGGTCAATCGGGTCACACTCGTAACAAATGTTTTGAGCTCTTGGAATATCTTGAATGGTGGCCCTCCAAAACCAAACGCAGCACAAGTCGAACACCTCCACCGGCAATACATCAAGTCATGGCAACTCGAAATTCCTCCACCAAGAGTGTCAGCCCAAGCCTCTCCACCGAGCAGTACAACCAATTATTGGAACTCTTAAAACGTTCCTCCATAGCGTTCGTAGGTACCACAAAACAAGACCCAATTTTATCCCCAAAATTTTCTTCTAGTTCTTCACAGAATTTGCCTCCATGGGTAATAGATAGTGGGGCAACAAATCATATTACCTCTTGCCCCCTCACTAATTTAAAATCTTCTAATTGTCCCCCCCCCTTTTGTTTCTTTACCTACAGGTACACATGTTCTCA
>NW_019251470.1:11012-38614 GCF_002742605.1 Olea europaea var. sylvestris
CAAGACCCAATTTTATCCCCAAAATTTTCTTCTTATTCTTTACAGAATCGGCCTCCATGGATAATAGATAGTGGGGCAACAAATCATATTACCTCTTGCCCCCTCACTAATTTAAAATCTTCCAATCCCCCCCCTTTTGTTTCTTTACCTACAGGTACACATGTTCTCAAATCATCTATAGGTGATGTGTCTTTATCTCATCGTTTAACTCTCTTTGATGTTTTATCTGTTCCGGATTTTCAATTTAATTTATTATCTGCTAGCCAATTAACAAAATCTCTTAATTGTGTTGTTTCTTTTTTTCCCACTTTCTATATATTTCAGGACCTAGCCACGAAGATACTGATTGGAGTGGGTGAAGAGCGTAACGGACTATACTATTTCAAGCATGCTCCACCAATTGTTCTCCAGTCCTCCAATCATATCTCATTCAATACATGGCATCAACGTTTGGGTCACCCTTCTTTACATAATATTCCGCAATTTATTTCACTTTCGCAAGATATTGATCATTGTGATGCTTTTCGTCGTGAAAAACATACTCGTTTACCTTTTAAACTAATTGCTAATAAAAGTTTGTTGCCTTTTGATCGTATATGTTGTGATATTTGGGGTGACTATCATACTGCTTCTCTATCTAGCGCTCATTATTTTTTAATCATAGTTGATGAATTTACTCGAGTTACGTGGGTATACTTAATGCGTTTCAAATCTGAAACTTTGACTTGTCTCCGTGCATTTTTTGCTATGATCCACACACAATTCAATTCCAAAATACGTCACATACGTACTAACAATGGCCAAGAATTCCTTGCTCGCACTACACAAGATTTTTTTGCAGAACACGGCACTCTTCATGAATGTACTTGTGTGGAAACACCGCAACAAAACGGTGTAGTTGAGCGAAAATATCGCCATATTTTAAATGTGGCTCGGTGCCTACGTTTCCAAGATCACCTTTCTCTTACTTTTGGGGAGAGTGCGTGCTCATCGCTACAAACCTCATCAACCGTACTCCTTCATCATCTCTACAAAATATTTTTCCATTTGAACGCCTTTACCAACATGCCCCTAAATATGATCATTTTTGTGTCTTCGGTTGCCTTTGCTATGTCCATACCATTTCTGCCCATTGTGATGAGTTTCAACCTCGAGCTCATCCCTGCGTTTTCTTAGGATATCCTTCCTCTCATAGTGCATGTCGGGTCTATGACCTCGAAACCAAGAAGATTGTCATCTCTAGAGATGTCACCTTTATCGAACATGTTTTTCCCTTACCAACTTGCAACTCCACCTACTCCTGCACCCACTGTCTTACCACTTCCTATTCCTGAACCTCCTATGCCACCAACAAATCCTTCCCCCCTTCCAGATAATCCTCCAGCCCCCCTCCTACTCCCCACTGTCGTACTCTACACTGTCCTTCCGATCTTGCTGATTATGTTTGTCCTAACTTACCTTCATCTTCTTCCATTACGTCTTCAATTGCTGCAATCACATCTTCAGGTACGGCTCATCCACTCTCCCAATTTGTCTCATATAATAATTTTTCTGCTAATAACTTTGCCTTTTTATCTGCTCTCTCACAATCTTCTGACCCTACTAGTTACTCTCAAGCTGCTAAGCACTCCCACTGGTGTGATGCTATGCAGGCTAAGCTTCGAGCCCTTAAAACTAATCATATTTGGTATCTTACTCCGCTTTCCCCTGGTAAGAAACCTATTGGTTATAAGTGGATCTTCAAAACTAAATTACATGCAAATGGTTCCATCAAAAGGTTTAAAGTTCGGTTGGTGGCCAAAGGTTACACTCAGGTTGAGGGTCTTGATTACCATGACACTTTTGCCCCTGTGGCCAAACTTGTTATTGTTCATTGTGTATTAGCGATTGCAGCTGCCCGTAATTGGCATCTTCATCAACTTGATGTCAATAATGCTTTCCTTCATGGTGTTTTGGATAAGGAGGTCTACATGTCACTTCCTCCTAGTTATGGACGAGAGGGGGACACTCATGTTTGTCGTCTAATGAAATCTCTTTATGGTCTTAAACAGGCTTCTCGTAATTGGTACTTCAAGCTCTCCTCTGTATTATTATCTGATGGTTTCACTCAATCTGCTGCTGATCACTTACTCTTCACTCAAACTGTTGGATCTTCTTTTACTGTTATCCTCGTCTACGTTGATGATATTTTGGTTGCAGGCAATGATCTCTCTGCCATTACTACCATCAAGACTTCTCTTGATCACAGGTTCAAAATCAAGGCTTTAGGCACCATGAAGTACTTTCTTGGTCTTGAGATTGCTTGATCACCTCTCAGTATTTTCGTCAACCAACGCAAATATACAGTGGACATTCTTGCTGACTCTAGTAACTTGGGTTCTCGACTAGCTACTTTTCCCATGGATCAGAATTTGAAACTCAATCTTGATGATGGCAATATATTCCCAGACCCGAGTTCATACTGACGCCTAGTTGGTTGGCTCTTGTACCTCACCATTACTCGGCCAGACATTTCCTTCTCTATTATTATGCTAAGTCAGTTCGTGCAGAACCCTCGGGACTCACACCTTACTGCCGCCATTCATGTTCTGCATTACCTAAAAGGCTCTTTAGGACATGGTCTATTCTATTCAGCTCGGTGTAATTTTCAACTTTCTGCATATTCAGACTCCGACTGGGCAAGTTGTCCCACCACTCATCGTTTCATTACTGGTTTCTTCATTACTCTTAAAAATAGCCCTATCTCGTGGCACACAAAGAAACAGACTTTTTTTTCTCGATCCTCCGTCGAAACTGAATACTGTGCAATGGCTATGACTACCTGTGAACTTGTCTGGCTCAAATCTCTTTTACATGATCTTCTTGTTTTACATCCACAGCGTATTCTACTCTACTGTGACAATAAGGCTGCTCTTCATATCAAGCGAAATCCTGTTTTTCATGAACGCACCAGACACATTGAACTTAATTGCCACTTTGTACGTGAAAAATATTTGTCTGGGCTCATTCTCCCTACGCATGTCTCATCCAAGTTACAGTTAGCTGACATTCTTACCAAGGCTCTCGGAAAGGATTTATTTCACCATTTCACTCGCAAGTTGAGCATTACGGATCTCCATGCTCCAACTTGAGGGGGAGTATTAACAGAAACTAAAATTCTCCTTCCTTTTTGTCAATATCTTATATTATTTCATTCCTAGATTAGTTTTTTTTGTTTCCCATTTTCAGCCAACTAAATGTGTATTATATATTCTATTGTATATTGAATCAAATCAATAAAAATTTACTTCATTCATATGAAATTTAACATAGTTGACGGTATGGTCTTTTTCAAGATAGGTGAAGTTTTAGGCTTTTATTGATTTGTAGATCGAAGATTGTCTAAATGCTAAGAAGAAAGTGACATGAGTTAAATTAAAGTGTGATATCAAGTCAAAATAAATTTGCAATGTCATTAATAACAAGAACGTGGAAAGAGTTTGACAATTAAACTCCAAATTTGGAACTATTACAGGATTCGACGCACTAACTATGAACCACAAATCGTATTTCAACAAAAGGAATTTTCACTTGGAGTGAAAATTAATTACCATTATCATTTTGTCGACATTGACACCAACACAGGATTTTTCTATATTTTAGAAGTTCTAATAAAAGTAATTTATCAAGTACCGATAAAACCTAGACCATAAAGCAAACAAAATCCTAACTATTTCGCCTTTTACGATTTCATATACATTGGTTGGTTCATTTCAAGAAATTTCCAAATTTCTATGGGAAAATTTGTGCCATGGTCATTAATATGTTGTTGGAAAATTTTGGAGGGATGAAGAAGAGACAAGAAGAATATCACAAGAATACAATCACAAGATGATTAACCCCAGAAAATTGAAAAGAATAAGATTGAAGGTTCGAATGCGTAATCGTTGTCCTCAAACTATATTTGCCTCTTCTCAGGATTGATTGAGATGATTAAGGATTTTTGGCAAATGATTTGTAAGATTATATCAAGCCTTTTAAATGATTTAACACTAAATCACAAGTGTAATCCTCCAAAACTATAAGAACACAAGGGAGATTTGAATATGATTATGAATCAAGAATTTAATCTTTGATTTTGAAATGAATATGGATCACAAATGTTTTTTACTTGTATTTGGCTTGGGATGCATCACCTATATATAGGCCACCACCAATGTACACGAATTGGTGCCAAAATAGGTCGAAAAGCCACCAAAATTTGAAGTTGCAACAATAGAAAATCGACCTTCAACGATCAATTTTATATAACCATGCGACCGAATAGTAATAATATATGCGGTTGCATAAAACAATCCAAAGAGGCCCCCAAATTCCCTGCAATAGGCCATGCGACAGCGTAGCCTTTTTGCCTATGCGGTCGCGTGGCACAAGGTTTTGCCTTTAATACCGTTTCTTTGGTTTTCTTCATATTTTTCATGCCATTTAATTTTTTCTTAAATGTTGAACAACGGTTGCAACATATATTGCCTCGAGAGTAAGTTGGCTTCTCAACCTTTTGCTATTGCTATTACACAATCAATCTTCAATGAATAAAACAATTCAAATATCTATTAAATTGTCACGTGATCCTCGTATATCTAACTGTATGAAACTACATTTTTCTTCCCAACAAGAGTTGATGCCAAGAAATTTGAACCAAACATACCTTCATGAGAACTATGTGATGACAGAACCATGATTAGAGATTGAACTAAGATTTTCGTGTCTTTAGGCTGTTGTCTTTGTTCATCGTAGTCATAAACTCGTGGGCACATATGACTAACGACCCAGAATTCATGTAATAATTTGCTTCCCACGAGGGTTAGTGTCAAGAAATTTGACGTGATGTACGGTTACATGATAATCTCAATTTCTAATGTCTCGAAATCAAAATTTTTGTGTCCAATGTCTATTGTCTTTATTCATCCTTGTCATGAAGTCATGGGCATACAATATTTACTTCAAGATACTTGAAATGTGCCAAATAGGCATAATCTATATTATAGCTAAGAGAACACTTGGGGTAGACAAGGGCTTTTGGCATGTTGTGGTTTATGATTGGTATTTGATGAAAAATAAGTGAGTGAATTCTCATTCCATCAAGGTAAGGACTTAAATGAAAAGAAAAATATGGACAATTTCGTCGTTATATTTTGTAAGGAATGAAGACAAGTATATGAAAATTTAATAGGAACCAAGTGAAGGAGACAAGATCTTATCATAATCTATCATTATAATTCAATACACACACCTATGTAACATATTTTCATGGAGGTGATGCTTGTATTTATATGCATGCAGTACAACTTTTTGGTGTAAGGTTGTTGGAAATAGAAATTACTAAGTGTACCTGGATGTCGTAATTATGTCGGCATCTCTTTAGCACCCTCATCATCTATTTATTTCAATATTTTATTAAATATTAAATAGTACAGCGAAGTAAAAACAAAATAAAAGATCAACACAATCTATAATTAGGTCTGCTATACATATAAGAAGAAAAACATGGAAATAATTTTTGGTACATGCCCGCCAAAAAGTATGAGAAGCAATGATAGAAAGTCTTGACGCAAGTGCATTCGTATTACTATTTCCCTCACGATAGATATGAGTAATAGCAACATTCACTTTGAAAGTCTGATTGATATCTTTCCCACGGAATGACAACCATCAAGGGACCTTTCATGATCGAGACCATAATAAAATTGTTAAAAACATATTTTTAACTATCTAACTAATATTATTATGATCATCACTTTTACGAACAAGAACCCTTCACGACTTTTCGAAAGACCTAGAGAATTCACAAGTTTTGAGATTGATAGTACCCCAACAATCTGCAATTGAACATTTTGTGAACAATTTTACAGGTTCCATACTACCTACTGAGAAGAACAATTTAAAATACATACATATATGATTTTTATATATGTATGTATACGTGAAAATAGAGAGAGGCACACGTGCGCATGATCTGGAGACAAGGCGAAATGGGTGTTGTGCGGTGCATAAATTTGGTGTCTGTTTGGCTCAAATAAATAAGTTATTGTTGACATAACTTTTTGGCTTTTGTGGGACTGTGTCGCTTTTTACTTAAGCTATGGATTTTATTTATTATTATTATTATTATTTTTAATGTATCGATAAGTTAACCCATAATGAAATGTCATACTTTGCTTGAAATGGTGTCAAATGTTGACTTGAATGGCATAGTCAACTTCTATTCTTAAGACGCAAAATAATTTTCTATATTTATATATTAATTACTTCATTAAGAAAATATATAATGAAAGCTTTATCAAACATATTTGTTCACGGTGAATTTAGAACAATACAGATTTAGTTCTTAATTTATTATTGAGTAGCAAATTGGTTTTGCAGATTGCCCCTTAGCTCTCATAAATCAAGCAAAAAAATAGACACGTGAAGGCCAATCTATCGAATTTCGTCGTTGGAATCCTTTGTGCATTTATACTGAAAGGTTAAACATGACACAGTTTTTTCGAATAAATCTACACACATATAAACACATACAAGTGTATGAAATATCAAATTAAATGAGAGGCATTTTTTGAATGATTTTAACTCTATTATAATTCAATTATTTTAATAATACTTTACTTTTCATTTTCAATATATAATAAATACTACAAAATTCTTATCATGTATGAATTTCATGTTATAAATTCTCCATTAATTAGCATTCACATTAATCTATGTTCAATGAATCTTGATCTACATGAATCTAAAGTTATTATAGATAAAGTTATTATGTATATGTGAGCGAGCGTAGAGAGAGAGAGAGAGAGAGAGAGAGAGAGAATGTGTTGCTAGATATATAAATGAAATTTGGGCAGTGCAATTAATGTAGAGAGTGAAGTGGTATGAATTGGTCTCAGCGGTATGGACTATTGGGTAGTTTAAAATTTATTCACGGGATTTATGTAGTGGGAGGGAAGGCTCTGATCTCTATATTTTGCAATTAAACACTAAGAAGTGCTTCTTATAATTGTGCTCATAAGTTCTTTTGAAGACCTCTTACATACATTAGGGGGCTAGGGATAAAATCAATGCATATAGAATCGAATATGATAATAAATAATTATTGTGCAAATGTAAAATCAATTTTTGCTTCTCAATTCGATTCTATAAGCGGATTGTGTCGAATCAAACGGATTATTAGAAGACTTCGAGTTTTATGAACTTTTTTGCAATTCTATATATTTTTTGTTAATTATTGTCAAGTTTTCTAATGTTTTTTAGAATCAACGTAAATCTAGAAGGTTGCTTGTGTTTGTTTGTACGTTCATTGATTTATACACCTCCCTTTTCATGTCACTCTTCTTTTATTAAGTCAAGTATATTATACCAAAGACTCCCTCGTGAATAGAGTAATTTGTAGTCTTCAAACACTCACCAACTTAATGTTCTCTTCTGATATTGGTTAACCAATTAAAAGTAGTGGACCATAAAGTTATGAGCATGCTTTATTTGTGGGGGTATTTTCTTTTAATTAAATAATTAATGATTCTTCTTCTAGGTATTATTGTTTGTTCCTTAAGTAAATATACCATACATCAATCTTAATCAAAGGCAAAAGTTACCTCATATGCTTTGTTTGTTGGGAATAGGACGATTCTTGATAGAATTACTTGGTTATTTATTCAAGTTGGTTCTCTTTCATGCCCCACAATAGAATAATATTTTGCAATCTTTACCTACCTTAGGGGGGGGGGTCATAGTCAACCCCCCCCCCCAATTATGTAGCTTCATGTGAATATCATTGAAGTAAAAATCTAAACTCTTAAATAAAGCGACGAATTTATTTTGCTTCGCTTACTAATCGAATTTGTTTTCTTCATCGGAAGCCAACACAATCTTTCTCATAATTAGGTGACAACTAGATTTGATCAAAAGTATTTGCAAGGCTAATACATAGTCAAAACTCCCTCGTGGATGCTAAGAATGCATAGCGTCGTTATTTGTATCATGTCTTTGTCCCGATTCACTAACTCGAAGAGAGCATACATTAAAAACAAAGGTAAAATAATCGAAGAAAATTTGTCATCACAAAATATCCTCTTTTCTTCGCTCCACTGAGACCAATACAGAAATCCATGTTTCTTATACATTGTTTACTTAGGTGCTTTCGGGGAAGTTCTAAACGGGGCACATACAAATTTAAATTATCCTCTTACATACAGAGTGCTAATAAATGTTTGAAGTTTTAAGAAATCTTTTGATTACAAATATGACTTTAAGCATTGATGAGACACCATCATAAAAAGGTCTAGTAATGCATACTACTCTTAGCCTTTTGGTCTTTAATTATCCACCCCCCATTATATATTAAGAAAGGAATAGCAACGTACTTAAAGAAGAAGATAGAAAAAGAAGATTTATGCATTATGGAGTTTTCAAGTGTAGAATCGAGCTTTTACTATATTGGTGCAACATCTTTTTAGAATTCAATGTAAATTGTGTACCATGCGCATGATTTAAGGAAATAACGTTTAGAATTTTCAAAATTCATTCTTTAAACTAACTTAAAGAAGATCGGTCAAAATCTTGAATTATAAATGAACTCTTTTTCAGGATTACAATGACCCTGAGAGCAAAATCAATCCAATTTCAATTTTGTTCTTTTACAACTTAGGACTCACCACTATAACAAGTACATGGCAATGCTTTAATAGATTATTTACTTATAAACACGTAAGCATGACTAAACTTGTCAAACTTCAATTTAAAATAACTTAATCTCAATTCTAACTCCATCCGAATAAAGTGATTTGCCCCCACGCACTCTCCAGACTTCAACTAAGCCCCTGTTTGGCCCCCATTACGGGGAAAATTTAATGTATAGAATAGTGTTTTTTGAAAAATGAGTGGTTGAAAAAGAAAGAAAAATTTTCGATTTACGTGTAATATTATTTTATGGAAGATTGTGTGGTTGAAAATAGGAGAGAGAAAAATAGAATGTAATGTAATGTAATGTAATGAAAATCAAACAAGTGCTAAACCAATGTAAACCATCAATTTACAATCCATAAATAATTGCCTAATCAAACAGTGAAATTTTCTTTATAGATTCTACATATACCTATAAAACAAACAGACAGGTAAAAATGAAGTTCGTGAATTATTGTGAAGAATTCTTTTTTTATAAAAATCACAAGGTAGGGTTAGCCCTAAGGCCATTAGGCCAATGCATGTCCCATCTCCCAAACCTGTCTGCTTCAGGTGGTTTCAGATTTTACTGTACTGAAACCCTAACTGCAGTCAAGAAATGAACTGAGAGACAGTTTTGGTTCACTACACAATCATTAAAAATGATACTTCTACTTGTTTGACACTAACAAAATAACAATAAAAGGACAAGAAGTTTACTGTTACATCACATGGAGTTCTTTGCTTTAGCTGTCTGAATAGTAATGCAGAGATTAGAAAATTATTTTTAAGACTGACAATTGACAAATAGTGTTTTTGTTTAGGATGTTAGGTTTAAACAATATGGTATTTATTTTTTCTTAACAAATTTATCAGATTAACAGTGAACAAGATTAAGAAAGACAAAAAAGAGGTTGTAACAGTAGTGCTATTCAGTCGTCTTCTATCTAGTGAGTCGAACATGCTACAGCAATGAGAAAGACGAGTTTTTGATCATCTAGGATATTGATACAAAATGAGACGTGGGTTCCAATACGTTGTCAATTTAGAGTTCCTTATGGTTCATTGTCATTCGCTGGTCCCTAAAGGGAACTAAGTCTCCATGTGCAAGAGGAAATCAAAAGCCTTTGCCCTTGATCTTGATATGGAAGTATTACAAGAGAAGTCTTTTTTTCCTTAAATTCAGGGAGAAATGCATAATGTGGTCAACAAATAAGGGTTATGAAAGGGATTGGAATCTGATATTGTCTATCCAAGCATTAAATGAGAAACCACAGTGTTTTTGAGTCATTGTGATTAAAGTGGTGACATTTTCTTGTTTAGTCTTTTTCAGCACTTAGGAACATGGAGCATGAGTCCAAACTACACTCACGGGCGGACCCACATGGGGTCATGTGGGGTCAAATGACCCCACAGTTTTCTGAATTTTTTTTTTTTTGTGTTGAAAACTTAATTTTCTGTTTTTTTTATGCTGAAAACTTAATTTTCTGCCTCAAAAAGTTCAAATTCTAAATCTATATTCATATCACATGGTCCATATCCATTATTTAGTCCATAAATATATCATATAATCCAACGATTTCTTCCCAAAGTGCACATATCGAATATGAACAGTAAACAACCGATTTTTCCTTTTTTTTTCATGATACGTTGTTCGAAAAAAAAAAATTTTGACCCCACAGTTCAAATGGTCTGGATCCGCCCCTGACTACACTTACCTGGGGTGGGGAGAAGACATGAATATTGACGGTGATTAATTTTGAAAGGAAGACTCTGTTGAGTCTCAAGTCCATTTGACCTAGAAGAAACTCAAAGTCTGCCATCAAGGAGACGAGTCTCGAGAGAGGCTCAAGCCCATAGGAGGACGAGAGCATTAAGCTCGAGGCCAATTGACTTTGAAGGAACTGATCCCACCTATTGGGGTTGACTGTTGATGAGGCAATCATTTCGCGAGTCAAGAGGAGATAGTAAAAGAATTGATATTTCATCTTTGCTTATAAATATGTGGGCCTAGTTAAAAAAATGTAAAACATTAATCTGGACAACTTGTTCACTACTTATCATTCTAATTCTTCTTTCTGACTTAAAAATAGAAGACTTACCTGCTTGACCAAGAGAAATAGGAGGTCACGAAATGGATTCTTGACCTTATCACCAGTGGAATCAATCTAATTGTTGGGGGTTAAAACACTCCTACATATAATTTACATAATTTTAGGTCCTCAATTTTTTTCTTTAATTCTTCTTTTTGTTGATGTATATATAAAGACTAAAGATCCCTTAGTATATTTCTAAGAAAGGCCAGTAATTAATATGACAGCCACCACATCTTACCTGCCTGGTAGTACCTGGCCTGTATCCACATCAACCAGGTTGTCTGACCAATTTACTAATCGAAAGATAACAATTATCTAACCTTAATTTTTGTCTTAAACTATGTCATGAACATTTAATTAATTAAAACATATACCCACAAAGTATAATCCAACAAATTTGTAATATTCCAATCTTAAAATAACACCAAGGGAAAAGCACAGGGTGGTAAAAAAAAATTTAATTTTTATCAACTTTTTAACCACATTTATCAATTTTTATTAAAATCTACTTTAAATATGATTTTTAGCAAAAATCCAAACACGGATTTAAATATTTTGACAGAACAGCAAGTGGCTCCGATGAATGCTAACTTCATTGATGTACTCCAATTCAATATGTACCAACCTGTACCCAATGGTCCCTAGTGAAGGAGTGGAAGGAAATCCACAAGAAAACCCTACAAATATATCGGAGAATAAAGAGATAAGAGAGCCTTTTGAAGAATGTGATCCGAGTTTATAATAGAGAAATGGAAACTAAGTGTAAAGAATTAACATCGAATCAAAATTTTGACTTAAAAAGCCATTTTTTCAAGTTAAAAATATATATGGTGAACATAATTTGGTTCGGTCCGATACTGATAAGAATTGAATTGAATTGAACTGTATACTAATGAAAATTGTAAAATGTAGAGCGTGGAGCTGAATCGAACCATAATCAATTAATTATGGTTTGCGCTAGTTCCATTCATTTTATGTTTTCGTAAATTTTTCAATTTGACGTTCTTACTTTCTGTTTCAGTAAGCGAAAGTACTTTACATAAATTAACTTAGTTGTCATTTAAATTGAAAAATTATAAAAATAAAAGAACCCAAAATTGATTCTCGATTTTAAGATCTAAAGCCAATTAAGTTAACTAGTTGACTCAGTTCACTAGTATTATAATTCCTTTTAATTAAGAAAAAAATTTGACAATTTTTGTTTACATAATACTGATTAATATTATCACGTATAAAATTTTACTTTTCGTACTCTTTTGGAACTGTTATGCTGTCAAATTCACGTTACCAACCGCACGTGAATTTTCTTTTTCACAGTGCAATGTGTAGTTCTATTACCTTATCCATGGTTGTGCATCTGTACCACTTGGGAAATGAAGTGTAAATACTTACCCTATATAACATGCATCAATGTTGTACTTTCTTGGTCATGTAATCGGGGTATCTTCTTCAAATTGATTTACTTTCTTGAAGAGCAAGTTGAACCATAAGCCCGAAAATTTGTACGCCTAAACTGATTTCCAAAATGACAGGGAAAAGAAGCCTTTAGGTACAAATAAAATTACTAAATAGTAAATATTGTCATCAAATCTTGTTTTTAATAAATATTATTTAGTGTTTGTTAGGGAAAGTTTAAAAATTTATTAAAAAATTGATGTCAAATTCAAGAATTTATTTTAACCACAAATTTCATGTGACCCACAACTTTTATAATATTTCAATAACACATTTCATCAACTTTTAACAAAATATGCTAAATTATCAAAAGTTTCAACGAACTATCACTTAAAGAGATTTTAAGATTAGACAAACTAGTAATGTCATTCAATCATTATCTATGCATTGACAAGTGGTCTTAATTTGCTCGTGACATATTATCTCTCCTTTTTTCATCGAAACAAGATTATTCTTCTTATTTCAATATCATCATCATAGCGAGAGGAATAATAGAAGAAAGCTCCATCGATCTCATTAGGAATAATAGGGGATTCAGGAGACAAATTTTTAAAGATTACATTCGAACTATACTAGCTTGCTCCTAGCTATCTAATAAGCGAAAGTGATGAATCATCAATACCTCTAGCTTTTGCTTAATTAGGGGGATTTAAACTCAATATTCACTTATCATGTCGAATTCAATTTAGAAATACCCCACCCAATTACTTTCAAGATAAGCACAATCGGTTCGAGTCTTCGAGATTAAAGAAAGAGAGATTAAGGTCCACTTAATTAATGCTAAACAGTCATTACTCATTACTAATATTCTTATTTAGTTTTACAATTACAGCTACTAGCTAAAGCTGACAATAGAGCCATTTAACTAAAGCACCCCTGGTATGGGCGAATATTAAACTGAACAACAACGAAAAAAATTAAAAAAAAAGAACTAACGGCCGTTAGCAAGTGGACTGACGGCAGTTTCCTTGCACGGACTCGGTGGTAGACTACTCCTTCCCAATGCAACAAGCCGTTGCACAAACCCTCCGATTCTTTGTGCATTTGTCTCCGTTAACAACCGTTTCCCGCCAAACGGCAGCGACTCAACGCCTCTCTCCGCCAAAACCTCTTCCGTTCGTTCACCAACGCCGTTAGCCTATAACGTAACTCCGTGATCAGAAATATTTTGTAAATTAATTATAGCAAAGTTAATTTAATTCCGAATAGTATAAATTAACTTGAAAATTACCTGAATTCTGACGTAACAATTGGGGTTCCAGCAAAAGGCATTGCCGAGCATCTGGTCAATGGTTTCCGAGACGCCGTCGAGGACAATGCTGACAATGGACGACGGCGAACAGTCGTTGCCACTGCGGAGTTTCAACTTCGATGCAGTGCTCAACAGTCCGTTACCGAGAGAGAGTACCAAAAGGTCGTCAACGCCGGTGACTGACGGGAAATCTCGCTTGTTGTGCAAGACGTGAGTTACGGCTGCGGCGGCAGGGTTGTTCATCACAAGTCCACCGTCTACGGCCAGGCAAGAGGTTTTTCCGTCAATCGAGTTGAGCTTGAACGGCTTGAACATTGACGGAGTCGCTGATGTGGCGCGGATAACTTTCCATAGCTCAAAATCAAAGCTCGCAGACTCGGTGGCATCGGCGCGGGAGAAGACGAATGGCGCCGAGCTGTTGAGGTCAAAGCATGGTATTAGGAGAGGCTTACACGTATCCTTTAAAGTCAAAACCTTTCCGTCTTCTCTCCTAAGAGTCTCCTTCAGCACCCTATCCATGCTCGTATCCGAAAACCTATGTCGGCGGCGAAAAATGCCGACGTTTTTCTCCTTAAAAAGCTTCGCCTGATTCTCTATAAAAAATTCAACAGCATCTTTCGCGGAGAACAGCGGACGGCCAGCACCATCGTCGGCGACGATCAAGGCGGCGAGAAAAGCGCCGATACCCGTGCCGGCGATAATATCGAAGAAATCTACAACGCGTGCATGAGAATCACTGGTCATCGCTTGGATCTGAGACTCAAGGTGAACCAAGGCTGCTCCGGTAACAATGCAAGTAGTTCCTCCGCCGTCAATGCTTAAAACACGCGACTTCTTGCCATCACAGTGGTACAACCAATTCTGCTCTAACTTGGAAAAAATCTCCAAAGTCACCTTATCCAGGTCCATCACTCTAACAACTTTCTCTCACTATATAACTCCACCACTATATGCAAATCAAAGCAAAAAACAGCAAGCAATTTTGCAAGCTAGCAAGTAATGTGTCTAGATATGCAGCTATGAAGGAAAATCCGTGAAAAAGTGAAAGTCACGAATTAATACTGAGAAGCATTGATGGCAATGAAATGCAGATGAACACCTTTTCACTGTGTGTAACTGGGCATTTTCTTGCAAGGAAATGTGGGAGACTGAGAGAAGTGAGAATGGGGGAGATGAGGTTACGTGTGGTATTATAATATAGGCGGATTCTTCTAATTTGTTTTTAATTTTTATTTTTTAATATGTACGCCTGTTTTGGCTTTTGTGTTTAGTTTATTAATTCCAATTAATTAATAACTCCAACATGACCTGAAAATTAATTACACTCGCTTTTACTGATTTACCATCTAAATGTACGCACGTGCGCAGGAGGATGCGTTTTCATTGGATTCTGTCATGGTTGAATTTGAGATGGGCTAGATGATGTTGGGCCGTTTGGAGAGCCCATTAAGTTATTTCGAGTATGTTAAGGAAAAAATCATAAATACCTATGAAATAAAAAAGATTTCTCATTAATATTAAAAGGGAAAAATTCACATGTTTTAACTATGCACAATTCAAAAATCATATGTTAAGTTTAATTATACAAAAATCAGGTTTTTATTTAATTAATTAAAAATATTTATTAAATAAAGATTATAACGTCACATTTATATAATTAATGATCACACATTCATAAATATAGGTCACAAATTTATTTATCGGTCACATATCATCAAATTAATTGGTCATCTATTATTTCGGATCACAAATAAAAAATTTTGTAAGTTACAAATTATTTCAAAGTTATAGATTATTCAAATTACAGGTCACAGTTTGTTAGTCACAGATTATTTTTTAGTCACAAATTATCGAATTTTAAGTTTACAGTTAAATAATTAGTCACAAATAATAAAATAATTGGTCACAAATAACAAAATAATTGGTCACATATGCCAAACACCCAACTCCTATTGATTCACCACAAATTTTTTGTCACAAGCACCTAATTGGTCACATATGCCTAATTAGTTGGTCACAAACGCCGCCACCACCTCAAAAACACAACAAATCATGCCAAAAAATCACACGACCACAACCACCACCGCACATAATCAACACCTCACCAGCACCTCCAAAACAACCGCTGCAGATCCCCGTAGCCACCAGATCGAGAAACCCTAAACCCCCCCAAAGTGCAGATCGAAAAAGAGAAAATTGCAGCTTTGTCGTCGATTTTAGTGCTAACAACACAACAACAAGGCCACCACCAACCATAACTAACCCTACCATACACCCACCACGACGCCAACACCACTGCAGCCACACCCATCACCACCACGCACCCACGACGCAGCATCTGTATCAGTACTAGTGTACCACCGTCGCCTTCGTGAATAGAGAAGAAGCGGCATCCCCTCGCCACTGCAATCGAGAGAATCGCTGCACATGACGACGTCGATCGATCAACAAACCACACCACCACCATCAACGGCGAACAACAGAGGAATGGATCACCAACGTCAAAGAGAGAGAAGGAAGAAAAGGGGCCGAAACCATCACTTGCAGCGTCGCGATGCTGCTGCAACGCTGCAAATGCCCACCCCTGCTGAAACTGAAAGTTGATTCGCCTCCTCTGTCGGCACCGACGCATCTCCTTCATCGCCGGTTGCAGAGTTCAAAGGTGTCACCGGTGGTGAAGAGAGAAGGGATAGACGAGGATGGGAAAATGTTTGTAATGGAATGGGTTGAAATGATTAGGGATTGGAATTAATTTGGGGATTTAGAGGTTGAGTAATTATATATATAAACCTGATTTTTGATTAATTGAACTTTGGACTTGGTTTTTTTAAAAGTGATCTCCAAACACCTGCCATTGTGTAATTTTCACATATTAAAATACTTATTTACATACTTATTATACTGTATAACCGTGAAAATAGTACCCAAATTTACTGACTTTGAAACTTTCCCATTTTTGAATTATAACTCATAAGTGTGTTATACAAATAATTTAATACTTAAATAAACTTAAATATTGATTAAATGAGCGAATTTATATTCACAATTATGTAATTATTGTTTTTATAAGTAAAAATCATCCAAAGAAATAGAAAAAGACAAAAAGGAGGAGAAAAGGACCAAAATTGTGCGAATTGTGAATTGGGGACCAAAATGAACTAGTGCAGAAAGTTGAAGGACAATGGATGCAATTTATGGATGGCAAAATTGATGTAAAATTCAAAATTTGATTATCAAGATCAAAGTGAGGGACCTAACATGCAGTTAATTAGGGACTTTGATGCAGAAGGAAACCAATTATTTGGTTCTTTTGGCAAAGAAATGACGCCTAGGCGCCACGTTTAATTCTTGGGGACCTCCATTTGTTTTATTTTCAAATATCGAAGGCTGTTTTACAATTATTCTAGGGATTTAAGGCTGCAATTTGAGGATAAATTCATAGGGTTTAAAGGCAGAAAACGGGCAACTTCTTGGGAGAGTCTTCGTCCGCCTTTTTATTTTCATTTTCTCTTCATTTTCTTTTGATTTTTCTTGTAATTGTAGGAGCAAAATCAAGAACACAAGAAGAATACATTTATAGAAAATACTTGGAGAAAATCAAGATCTAGCCATCAAGAATCTAAATCCAAAAAATGATTTTATCTTCACTCTTATATTTTCTTCATTATTGTCTCGAATTTGCAATATATTATATGAAATATTCTCCATTCTATTATCCGTATAAAATGGGCTGATTTTTGTGTTGGAATTTATGGTTGACATTTAATCTAGCCTTGATTAATTTCTATATTTTGCTTTTTAATATTAAAATACTTATTTTTCTTGTGTTTTTACTATTATCAAAAGAAGATTGTGCATTTTAGATCATAAGTAGAAACAATAAATTTGTGTAGAATGTAGAGATATACCCCTAAGTGGCCCAATAAACTATTTTCACAAAAAATTAATGGGTTGTTGATTTTAATCGACATAGAGATATAGTAAATTAAACCAATCAATTAAAATTAATTTCGTTCAAGAAAGATAATTAGCTAAAATTAAAATATCGGGTCTAACATCGTAAACGAGTAGTTTATTAATTGACTTGTGGAGAAATTAATTAGACGACAATTAAACGAAACCATGCATTCCAACCACGTTTTCCTCCAAATTTTCCAAGTATTTATGTTTACTTATTTTTGTTGATTTTATTCAATTTTCCTTATTTTTCAAAACTAAATCTTTATTGTGTGTTTGTTTTTATTGTTAAAATTAAATTGATTAAACTTGTGTAATCTAAAATAAGCATTCCTTGAGGGACAACTCAAACTCAAAATGTCGATTTTATTACTTAAACACGACTCATGTACTTGTGCTTTACAGTTTCTTGGTCAACAATAACTGAAATTGAAATGGCATAATTTACGCTGCAACTTAATTACAACAGCTAAAAGATTGTAAATTCAAATTAAAAATGGTTTTCGATTCTACAAGGATGTCAGAAAGGGTTACATGCAATCTCATCTCCTACTGAGTGACTTAAATCGAAATTTCATTCCTAGCCACAAAATATTTAACCTTCGCTTGTGCATCCTATTTGTGCCTTCTCGAAACTACCTCAAACAAATTTTATTTATTGAAATCAAGGAAAATGTTATTTAACGTGTGAATTATTAATAATTCTTTTTTTTTTTTTTTGGTGAAATATCATGTGACTTGCAAAATAGTTTGAAATTTAACCACTTACTTTTGCAATTCTACCAACATATTTAACTACGTTTTATGTGATTTATGGATTTGCATTAACTAAATTCTAAGATTTGTGAGATGGGTTTGTGAACTTGATAATAATCGTGAAATGATGTTTGTGGATTAATTGTACCCTCCGTCTCAACCAATAATTTTTGTTATAAATCTAGATTTCTTATATAAGTAATCAATTAATTATGAAAAATGGAGTTGCTCTTTATTCTCATTCTTTTTTTTCTCATTCTTTTTTTTTTTTTTTTTTTTTCAATTCTTGGTATTTCATTATTTCGAGGATTGCATTTCTGAATTTGATCCACTGATGAACGATATATTTGTGAATAATCACCATTTGTTTACCCCTATTTGTTATACATTTTTGATTTTTTGTGGAGTTGTAGGTATGGATTCCAATAACTTGTTCATAACTTGCGATACGAAGATTGGACTTTTCGTATCTAATGATTGCAAATTTGCAAAACTTGTTGAGGTGATCTCTATTGAGATAAAGATTGATAACACGGTAGCTTTTATGAAAATAGAGTATGATATCAATGATAACGTGGCCTGTTGAGGGTCACGAATGACAATACGCTAATTTTATATCCAGAGTTGAAGATGAAGGAATCTCGTTGATTTGTGCATCACATCATTGCCGATTTTTTAGATAACATTTGAATCGTATTCTCTCCTTGGTAAATTTGATGCTTTGCCTCCTTGTATCCAATTTTTCATCAATAAGAAATTGGGCGTCCATGATTCCTATATGGTTTTGAGATAATGCCCATGAGCACCCAATGCTTCTGTAAAGAAAATGTTGACTCTTTGACTCGGTTGTTAAACTCATTAGTTAAATGGGTTAAAGTCAGTTGGAGCCTAAGTTCTGTTATTGCAAATTGTTAGTAGCCGTAACAGAATCAGTTGTCCTTTGCTTGTTAATTTCTTTAATCCTGTGCCTATAAATAGGATTAAAGGGCTGGTACTTTAGAACCGTGTGAGTAAGAATACATTCTGTAGAAGAGAGAAAGTCAGGTTGAGAAAGAAATTCTCTGTAACTTTCTGTATTTTTTTCTTTCTGGGTCTCTTTTTTATTGATGAGTGCTAGTGTTTTGTGCAAATAGACACTGTGTAATACTCTGTTAAATGTTCGATTGACTGGGGGAAAAATTCCCTGCAGTGGTTGAAGAATTTTGTCTCCAAAAACATCAAATTCTTGTGTCAAAATTTGATTCTTTGCTGTGTTTATGTTCTGCCAAGTCTGTATCTTGTTTTCTAATGCTGTAAATCTGAATTGATCAAGCATTGAAGAGAGGAAAAATCCTGACAGCTTCTTTCCCAACTCAATTTTATATTATTTTTTTGGCTAAATTAGTTCTGATGATATTCTCATTTTTTTTTTTTTTTGGTTATAATTGCTAGATTAACATAAATTGGTTAATGTTTTGATAGTGAATATATCGTTAAATGTTTTGTTTAACAAAATGAAAAAAGAATAAGTTCAATATGTCTAACTTGCTGACATGTATAGATTTCGTACTCCTCCCAAATTTACATGTAGGGTAAGCAAATTTAACCAATAGTATGTACTTTGTTTTGGTGAAACTAGAAAGGATGATGTTAAATTAGTTCATGATAACTTGCCTAAAAAAGTACATATTATCATCTAAAATAGGAACACAATTTGTATGGCATCGCTTGCATTTTGTGTATTACAAAGGGGAATGACGTTAATGTTTTGATAGTGAATATATCGTTAAATGGTTTGTTTAACAAAATGAAAAAAGACTAAGTTCAATATGTCTAACTTGCTGATATGTATAGATTTCGTACTCCTCCCAAATTTACATGTAGGGTAAGCAAATTTAACCAATAGTATGTACTTTGTTTTGGTGAAACTAGAAAGGATGATGTTAAAATAGTTCATGATAACTTGCATAAAAAAGTACATATTATCATCTAAAATAGGAACACAATTTGTATGGCATCGCTTGCATTTTGTGTATTACAAAGGGGAATGACATCGAATTACATGTAGACATATGACAAATCTTATGTTACTCCTAATTACATGAACTTGCATCCATGCTTGTAGAGTTGGGTTAGCTAGGGAAGACCTTGGGTGTTTGGATCGAAAGTTTCTGATGTTTTATTATTTTCTGGTGGATAATGTATTCTGCGAACTTAATAACAACAAGAACATAATCATAGCTGCATCAGTGAGGAAAAAGAGTAAGGAACCGAATATCATATTGTTAGAAATGTCATAGATTAGTAGACTCACATTGAATGTGTTACCATTTATCACCTTTATTTTCTTTTTATCGATAGAGCTACATTAAAATCACAGAATCGCCGTTTGCATGCCAAATTAAACAAAAACTAAAAGAATTATTTTTTTCATTATTTGCACCCCATACTTAACTATAGAATCAATAGCAATACATGGGATAAATAAAAAGATGTTTATAAAAGAATTCACAGGAACCCACATGCCAAATTTTGCTTTTGTTTATATGGAAATAAACAAAAATAACTTGTAAAAGAAAATTTTTTTTTTGAAGAAACACAACGAAGAAATCTCAATACAAACACATAGATAAATGAAGAGAACATGCCTGCATAAGATAATGGAATATTTACAAATTGAAAAGAAAAGAAAGTGGCAACTCTCAGTGAGCACAGTAGCAACAGATCATTTTATTAATTGCTATACAAGTGGAAATAGGATATTGGAGGACATTTCAGTTTAAGTATATGTTGTTTGCAGACAAAAAACTAATGTTCTCATGAGCTATTATAACATCAGAATGCGTCCAAATAATTGGAATTTCATTGACGACCCATATAATAAAGTAGATATGCACATATAATATTGTGTGACGATGTACTTATCTATAATCGTCTTGTGGAATATTAGTAGCACTTTTCACATCAAGAGTCTCAATGCGCTCAACCCGATCAATGATGATGGGTGGCCAAACATTTATCTTAACAACGAGACATGGAAGAACATAAGTAAACACTCCCACCTCAGCTATAACAATGTCTCTCACTGTCAGTCCACTATAATATTATTGTAGAAAAAGATTTTTGGACTGAGAACAAGGAATTAATTAACCTTGGTTATGGCAAAGACTAATCCATGTGATCCCTTTGAATTTTTTGGTTTCCAATCTCATGGATTTCGTTTCGATAGAAGATGATGATATGGCAGAGAAGAATTTGGGCAAGAATTTTCTATCAAAGAATGTGACATAGCTTGTTTGGTGGAGCGACATTAGCCACCTAATTGATTAATCTTAGAAGTTTAGTCATTTTTTAGATACCAATTGTTCTTTAAATATTGCAATATTTATGGTATAAAAAATAATGGATATTAATATTTGAAATTGTATTTAAAATAGAGGGAGTGGTGTAATTTCCTCCTTCGAATATCACCTTTCTGGCCCTTAAGTCCACGGATATAGTAGTCATGGCCAAAGGAGTTGAAGGTGATGGATAGATTGTCGGTGAAGAAGGTGACAATTGTAGATGTTGAGTTAACAGAGTGCTTCGATTGTATGTCTAGTGATGTACTCGAATACTACACATTTTATTATCGATGATGCTAAACAAAGTGTTTTGATTGCTGTTAAAATTAGTGTTATATGACTTGATCGTTACAAATTGAAGTTATTTGATTTCGTTGAGTAGGGTGAACTCTACAATCAACTATGTCCATGTCGGTTGCTAGTTATGCTGGTGTTAGTTTTATAACAACCATCTCAGCAAAATCTACTATTGCTGACATTGTACAAATTAAATTAAATGGTTTAATTTCTGATAATTAAAGTTCAGTGACCTAATTCTAATTGAATTGAAAGTTTAGTGACTACCGATACAAGGGGATAAACTGTTTCTATTTTCTTGAACGCCAAATAAAAAACCTCGCTCTTATCCACAACTCCATATTCTCAAATTGAAATTCACAGTCCAATTCCCAATTTCATTTCCATCAGTCCACTGACAGTCCATTAGCAATCTTTTCGGCGGAAAACTACTAGAAGTTCATATAAGCATTTCATCGAACAGTTTCCGTACACAATGGCGACGGCATTTACTCCTGCAACTCATATACGCTGTAATTCTCCAAGAATCCTCCCGTCCTTCATCCCAGGTCCCTGTTTAATTCTGAGCAATTTTGCTTAAAAGTAATTTTTATGCTTTCTTACTTTCATCTTGGTTTTCGAACGCATATTGATTGAAAGAAAATGTATTTATAATCGAGATTTCTGCTGCAGGTTCTAATTTGAAATCTGGGAAAGTTGTTTCGTGGAATGCGGCTTCGAATTACGTTAAGCTTCAGGTCGGGACAGGGGGGTTTTCTGGCAAGCCTCTTGTTGTTACAAAGCCATGGATGAAGAGGCAAGTCAAGTTTCGAAACTTACCTGCAATTATGGCTAGCTTAATGAATGACTCCTGTTTTGGTGTTAATTATGTGGACTTGACTTTGTTTTCCGTTTTTCTTTTTCCCTTGATAAATTATCAGAGCCAGTACTTTGAGATGTGCAACTATTGAAGAAATTGAGGCGGAGAAGTCTTTGATTGAGAAGGATGCTGTAAGTTTTTGCGCTTGATTAACTCAAGATTGCCTTCTGTACCATTTCCTTTTTCCACATGGGAACTTCTAGCAAAGCTTGATTTTATTTTTTTTCAGAAAGGAAGGATGGAAAAGACTATTGACACTTTGAGGTCCAATTTTATGTCCATAAGAACCGGGAGAGCGAACCCAGCAATGCTGGATAAAATTGAGGTACCATCTAACGTTTGTAGAATGTTTGTGTTTGAGCACTTTCCCTTACTTTATTTATTGTTACAGTCTTACAGAATGCTGTATATGCCACAACCCAAAACCTGCAAAATAGATTTTTACTCTTATAGAGACATTGCAGTCGAGTTTACAACTGGGTATTCTACAGTTTTAAAATTATACACCATCGATTCTCTTTCAAACATTTCAAACCAGAAATATAAGGTTATGTCTGCAGCTTTCCTTATCCTTACCCCATTCTATGAACCTCCTTCTTCCAAATTTTGAGCAGAGACAAGTTAAGTTCTGAGATAGAGTTTTGGTGTAATGTTTATTGGCCACAAGAACAAAATCCAAAGACTTGGCTGTCCAACAATAAAAAGTTGTAGGTGCCTATAATAGCATAATTTTAAATTGCTTATTCTCCTTTGTTCTTTGAAAGCAATCACACTGAACCTCGTAAAGGTTTTGATTCGGAACCTTTTAGACTGATTTATGACCCAAAACTTGTTAATAGCTCTATGAAAAACATGAGACGTTTAAATCAAGCATTGGTGAATGACTTGCAACCGAAATTTACATTTTATAATATGAATTTGAATGTTGATATCTTTAGTTTTCTAACAACTGAACCTTTAATCTGCTTCCTTTTCCTAGGTGGAGTACTATGGAACACCAGTGAACTTAAAGAGTATAGCTCAAATCAGTACTCCTGATGCAAGTTCTCTCATGGTACAGCCTTATGACAAATCCAGGTATGGCAATCTCATGCTAAACAAGAGCAATGCTGACTCCAGTAGCTGTGATTTGGCTTATAGCTGTTAAGATTTGGACTGGTTTATGGACTAGGATAATCACAAAGTGGCTTTGTTTCTTTTCTATTTTTAATTGGATCTGATCTTATCCTTTTTTGAAAAGAAGCTTGTGCGGTAAAAAGAATGGTTTTTTTTTTTTTAATAAGTAATTAGGTAATTTTATTAATCAAAAGATAATACATGGGAGGTGTATTATCAGTTTAAACAAGAAAGAAACGACATGAAGTTAATGCAGGATCTCCCCGAAATGTGAATTTAGTTTGTTAATGTCTCAAATTTTGAGAACTACACTTATGAAAATATAGAAGAGTGAGATAGAACTATTAGTTATGTGACCGAATTTCTATTGTTTATATGTTTTTTATGTTCGGACATTTCATAAGTTGCATATCTGTCATTTGTTATTTGAATTGTAGTTACATGTATACATCATTTGGTGGTACAATCTTGTTTTCGATCATTTTCAGCTTGAAGGCTATAGAAAAGGCAATTGTCAGCTCTGACCTTGGTTTGACTCCAAATAATGATGGAGAAGTTATTAGATTGACCCTCCCTCAACTGACATCAGAGAGGAGGAAGGTACTTTTCGAGCTAGTGCTGAGTGAAGCGTGTTCTATATCCCATCTACAGTATTTGGTTTGGGGTTACTTTTGTTGCTGTCTACCAATAATCTTGTTTGCTGTAAATGGGTGTTAATGATGTCGTTTGATTCATAAATATGCAGTAACACTTAATTCAATTGATCGTGTATGTAAGGAAGTTATTCTTGCTAACCGAGGAAATAGATGACTTCAGTTTAAGTTCTTTTTAACTCTTTAAGTTATACAGAGTCCCATCACTTGTACATGGCGTTCGAAGACTAGCTTTCATGAAAGGTTTCATCTGTATTAAAATTTTTAAACACCATTTAGCTTGTTGCCTTTTCTTTTACTTCCGTATCCAGGTTTACAATCCCCACCCACCTGTCAAAATGATAATGAAAATCCTGTTCATGGATCTTACTGGCTTTTCATTGCATGAACGACCATGTAGCTGATTTTACTGTTACCTACCAGGCTTTTCATCACATCTTTTATAGTGCAATAGTTTACTGTTCACGAGTTAGCTGTACTTACCTTCCCTGTGTCTTCAGATCACTTGTGCCTCTGCAAACACCAGGAGATACACCCATTCTAGTAAAATAGAAGTTTCAGTACAAAATAAGTCTAGTCAACCGTCAGCTGAGTCCTGAGGTTGATGCATACTCTACATACTTGATCATAATGAGCACATTTCGTTTCTAGGTATAATGACTTGTGCCCGTATACCATTGTTGCTTGAAATAGATTACAGAGTTTGCTATTCCACAACGTATAAATGTCTTAATTGAGCATGTATCAATGTGCATTTTTCTGCAACATATGCTGTAATAGTTATATTTACTTTCTTCTATTGTTTATTTCAGGGGCTGTCAAAAATTGTCGCCAAACAGGCTGAAGAAGGGAAGGTATACAAAATCCACAAAATATGGTTCAAATGACTTGTTCTACTAATTTGTGTGATTCTTGGGAAGGTCCTGTTGTATTAGTTGGCCTTTGTTTTGATGTTAAAGCTATTTCATTAATGGAGATCTGCTGCATTTCTTTATCTGGTGTGATCTTTGAGTTCTTTCCTTCAAATTTTTGGACCCAATCATGGATTCTAAAATAATTTTACCTGAAAGGGGTTGGTCCCACCTTTCCCATGATGGGTGTGCAAGAGAAGGGATACTTTTGAGTGCCTAATGGCAACTTAATTCCTTTTTTTTCCTAGTTATGTCATACCAACAAAAATATGTGGCTGGTATCATTAATTGCTTCGTATTCTGGTAGCAGATTTGATCAAAACTGTGCATTGACCAAAAATGATATGTTGAAATCTTTTGGGAGCTTGGTGTATTTTTTTCAACCATTTTTGTAGGCTCGCTTTCTGTAGATATTAATGACGTTTATTTTCTATTTGCCCATGTAAAAAAAATGACGTTTTATCCATCTTTGATTGTATCCTATAACTAACCTCAAGTTGCTCACAATGCTTATAGGTGGCTATAAGGAATATAAGAAGAGATGCTATTAAATCCTATGAAAAACTTGAAAAGGTCTGAGATTATCCCTCTTCCCTTTCTTTCTATGTCAGTGTTATGTTAATTTATCAAAGTATCCTGCAGGAGAAAAAGCTCTCTGAAGACAATGTGAAGGATCTCTCTAGTGATCTGCAGGTACCTAGATTAGACGTTGATTTTCTTATTGCTGATAGTTACATTAGAATAAGCCAGAAAGTCTGTACACTATTAACTGTAGACTGCTTCCTACCTTGACAATTGTATTCTTTATTTGCAGAAAGTGACGGATGAGTACATGAAGAAGATTGATTCAATCTTCAAACAGAAGGAGAAGGTATAGGAGCATTCTGACCCCTCTTTTTTTTTTTTTTTTTTTTTTTTAAATTTTTTCTTTTTTTTTTTTTTTTTTTAAAAATTTTTTTTTTTTTTTTTTTAAAAATTTTTTTTTTTTTTTTTTTAAAAATTTTTTTTTTTTTTTTTTTAAATTTTTTTTTTCCCCTTTTTTTTTTTTTTTTTTTTTTATAAATCTTTTCTTTTTTCTTTTTCTGGTTTGGTGAGAGGGGGAACAGCGAATTCACGAGCCTTTTGGGTTTCCCGAAATTGATAATTTGCTAGTTTACTTCCCCAGGACCAAGAACCTCGTTTTATCCCCCTCACAAATAATTAACTATAATTAACGAAATGAAAATAAGTTAAGAAGCGCCCATGTTTGTGGCATCTACGTGCTCTGCCACATGACTTTCAAATACCATATTGCCATATGAGAGAGAAGAACATTGAACCTTGAAGAAAGAATTAAGTAGAAAAACCTTATTGACTGGCAAATTCATCTTGTTATCACCATATAATCTAATTGCTATTTTTTAAGGTCAATCATTCTTTTCCCTAACTGTGAGCTTTATGTTCCTTGTCTTGTGAGTCGTAAGGTCATTAAAATTTCGTTAATCAGATTAAGCAGTCCTTTTCATACACTGATCTCCATTCGTCTTCCTTGTATTTCAGGAGTTGCTGACAGTTTGAGAACATTTTTATGCCGACTTCTTGTAGTTAGAGAGTTCATCAACGAAGTCCATTTCCGTGCATAGTGTTGTTGCAAATCCGGGCTTGTTTAGTATCTGGAAATACGAAAAGAACAGTGAGAAAACTGATATCTTGAAGGTATTGCTCTTTTTTAGGCTCCGAACAGTTTTAATGAGCAAATACTTGTATCTTGTACATTTTATTAAAGATGAAGCTGATTTTAGGCTGAATGATTTCATTATATTTTCGGTATCTTGCTCAAAACAATTTCATCTTTTCCTTATTACTGCAACGCTAACGTTGATAATTTTATACGAGGAACTACAATTCCTTTTTATTTTATTTATTTATTTATTTTCCCTGTCGAGTTCAGCAAGGGGATTTGCGTATTTTAATTATATTTGCATTTCTTTGGGCTTTCTGGTTATGCAAAATCTATGAAAATGTTATATTTTTCTCTGTGATGTAAGTTGACATTTGAATAACTGAAATAGTAAACTTTGAAATTCGTACAAGTCAACTCTTTGAACTGGATTGGGTCTTCTAGGTTGGTTTTTGTAATAATCAAATCTTATTTGAATAATAATAACAATTAAAGTTACAATACAGCCATATACACTTGTAGATCTCCACTAAATTGAATTAGATAATGTTTGAAAAAGAAATTAAATTATGACGC
>NW_019251470.1:38630-44278 GCF_002742605.1 Olea europaea var. sylvestris
GCCCGCCCCCCCCCCCCCCCCCCTCTTTTGAGAATAAAATAATAAAGTTAAATGAACACCTTTCTTGTTTAGAAGGGAATTAAAGGATTACATCCCTATTCCACAAGAGTTATGCTATAGGTATAAAATTGGTTGATAATGTAATATTTACACCAATCATTTGAAAAATAGATTTTTAAATCATTGAAAATTAATGGTCTGAATTTTGTTAATACTTATTGTCAATCAAATTTGTAAACACGTTTTGTACAAATAGCATAATACATTCCAAAAAGAGGCTCATAGATCATTATCCCTCGAGTTAGGCCGTAACCTTGATTCACATTGCCAGGTAAAGATAAACTATAATATAAAATAAAAGTGTTTTTTTATACAAAGGAAAATTTTGACGGAAGAATATTGACTATACAAAGAGAGTAGTCACATTTCGTAATGTCAATCTAATAGCCGAATTTTTGAGCATGGATAAAATTTCGATAACTCTCTATTGACCATACAAAGAAAGTGCATAAATTATTGACTTTCCTACGATTTAATATTGCGAACTTGATGTAAATGTCAAATACTTCCTTTCAAGATTGCGCGTTTCTTTTGTGTTTATGCTTTTGTGCCTTCTGGGTTGATCTCTCACATCTAGAAGTTGACTTACTTATAAGTGATTTTTAGCTTCTGATAATAAAACGGAACCTTTGCTCAAGTAGTCAAGTTTGAATTTAAACTTTATTTGTCACATTAATCTTTTTAAGATTCTTTTGTATGTAGACGGGTACTTTAATTTTTGAGCAAATCATCCAAAATAAGAATATATTAGTAATAAGAATTCACGATTTAATTTACCAAACCAACCTTGTTTAATACGTAATCCAATGGGGGCTTATGCTACCGGTTTCAAGATTAATATATAATTTATTTTTTTAAATTTTGACTAATCATAGTTGAGAATTAGTGATTGGTTAAAACGTGACAAGATTAAGAGGGTGGAATTAATTAATTATTAATTTATTACATTGTTGTCAATTTTATTGACCAAACGAAAAGTCCTAGGTTGCCTCTTCACATTATGTGCTTCATTTAATATTATTTATTAGTTAATTAGCTTGCTTATAGCAGCCTTTGATAATATGCCTGGATGCATGTTGGACCAACGAATAACAACATAATATTATTCTAAGAAAGTTGGTTATAATTAATTAATTTATATATAATCCTTTTCTTGCAAAATTCATTAATCGAGGTAGAAATTTTTATTCAACGAACTTCAACAATTGTGCAAATTATAAATTTTTTGTATACTGAATTCGGGACATCGATGAGTGAAGTCATAAAATTACTACAACCATTTTCGAGCACCTAATAATATATACAGGACGTCACAAAATTCGATCATTTTTCTATGATTTCTTTTGCACTATCCCTTCCAATGAAATTCGAAGATACAAATTCTTCATTGGTCCATAAACTGACCTAGGGAAATCCAAGAACTCAATATGATTATTCTTTTTAATTCCCTGTTCGTAGGCAAAATCGAATTCGGAATTATCTTCCATTCGATAGTGCGTGGAAGATTATATTGTTAGGATAGCAGGGTACTACTATTAGCAGCATAAACACACTCCTATGAATGTGAAAAATACACAGTAAAATTTGAATATTAATTTATCTATTAAATATAAATCGAGCCATCTCATTGAAAAGTTTTAATATGCTAATAAGCCCACGTTTGAGCTTTGTTATTTTTCATTATATTAAATTAAATTTTTCTCTCTCTTATTTTTAATCACACAATCTTCAATAAAATAATATTACACGTAAATTAAAAAATTTTCAACCATTCATTTTTTAAATAAAACACTATTCAAAATATTATAATGAGAAATAATGAAGCTCAAACGGGTGTAAATTTATAATTTTTTTATACCAACCAAAAGTCAGAAAGCATAAAAAGAGAAAGGAAGAATAGTTTTGCAGTGGAAATATGTAACTTCCGTCGCTAAAAAAAAAGGCATAATGGACTAAATCTTAATTCAAAAAAAGACAGCAGAATTAGTCATGTTCATGCAGCGCAATTGCTCTATAAATTCTGGATTTTGCTACAACACTTCCACAAACATCTTAGGAAAACATCTAATATTCTTATATTTCTTCATTTATAATAATCTTGTATACATTTTCGAAAGAATATAATGAATTCTGGCAATATTTATGCAGCTGTTGCTGCTATAATTTTTCTCCTAATGATCTCTTGCCATGCGCAATTGTCTTCTACATTTTACGATACTACATGTCCAAATGCGCTCAGTACGATACGAACTTCCATTAGACGAGCCGTGTCGAGCGAACGTAGGATGGCTGCATCCCTCATTCGTCTCCATTTTCACGATTGCTTTGTTCAGGTTAACTATAATTTTCCATGTTGAAAATTGCAAACATAACTCTTAACTTTACATGAGGAAGTGTGTTGAAGATTATATATTTAACAGATTTTTTCTCATGTTTTTAGGGATGTGATGCATCGATACTACTGGATGA
Source organism: Olea europaea var. sylvestris (assembly GCF_002742605.1). Lineage (NCBI taxonomy): Eukaryota > Viridiplantae > Streptophyta > Magnoliopsida > Lamiales > Oleaceae > Olea > Olea europaea. The sequence continues at coordinate 41,160 of NW_019251470.1, forward strand.
CGCCACAGGCATTACAAGTGAGAAAACTGCAGGGCCTAATAATGGTTCGGCAAGAGGTTACGAAGTCATAGATGCCGCGAAAAGCGCGGTGGAGAACATATGCCCCGGCGTTGTTTCTTGTGCCGATATCCTTGCGGTGGCAGCTAGGGATGCATCGGCTGCGGTGGGTGGTCCTTCATGGACAGTGAAGCTTGGGAGAAGAGATTCGACGACAGCAACCCGATCCCTGGCAGAAAGTAATCTTCCTAGCTTTAGGGACAGCCTCGACATACTTATATCCACCTTTAGTGGCAAAGGACTTAATGAAAGAGACATGGTGGCTTTATCAGGTAAATTAATGTGTGTACTCATTGTCGAGTCTAATCATATTTTACCTATTAAAGATTCAGATTGACCTAAATATGAAATTCGACCGGCACATAACCTAAATATTTGTCACCCTCGATGTTATGCAGGTGCGCACACAATCGGGCAGGCACAATGTCGTCTATTCCGTGATAGAATATACAGCAATGGGACCGATATTGATGCTCGTTTCGCTAGCACTCGTCAACGCCAATGCCCTAGAAGCGGTAATGACGGAAATTTATCACCACTCGATTTGGTGACACCCAATTCATTCGACAACAATTACTACAGGAATTTAATCCAAAGGAGGGGTTTGTTAGAATCAGATCAAGTTCTTTTCAGCGGAGGATCAACGGATAGTATTGTGACTGAATATAGTAACAATCCTCGTACTTTCTCTTCAGACTTTGGGGCAGCCATGATCAAAATGGGAGACATTGAACCCCTTACCGGTCAAAATGGGATTATAAGAAGGATTTGTAGTGTCGTGAACTAATTTTGCATCGTTGTCGTATTTTTTAGTATATAGTTTTAATATTTTCTATTGTTTGGATGATTGGTTTGTCTAGAGTGATTTAATTTTCACTCAATGTTCCTTTTTTATTTTATTTTATTTTTATTCGAAGTTGTCCTTTGTTGAAAGGTTGAAATGTACATCATGTTCTTGTTATTTATTGTTTTTTTGTTGTAATATTTCCTATTTTAACTTCCTTCTCATTAAATTTGATCTGTAGTGCTTATACTCCTTTAGAGATAGCAACGAGCCAAATAAAAATTGTAGCAATGGGATTTGTAGACATTGACACAATTGCAGTCTAATTTACACATTTTGAATTATCCAACTTAAATAAAATCTCAAAAAATAATGTCTAAAATCTAACAAGGCGAGTATATCTTTTGACTCGTCAAATAAATCCGCTTCAACTCGTTCCCCACTCCGATAGCGGCTTCATCGGCGGAGGAAGCTTGACCATCGATCACTTTTAACCGAGGGCGCAGATCTCGCTTCTCCGCGGTAGATGGTTGCGCTGCTGCCATGATGTAGGCCCCTTCAAATGAAAAGACACTGCCACGTATAATATATAACCCCGTTTAGTACTCATTTTTTTCAAAATGCATTTTTCTCTCTTTTCTTTTCAACCACACATTCTTCATTAAAATAATATTATACGCAAATAAAAAATTTTTTTTTATTTTTCAACCACATATTTCCTATCAATTTACTATTTCAAAATGTATTTTTACATAAAAATGGCTCTCAAATACACTCATGATATTTATCTAGAAAAGTGTGACCCGCACTTGGCAGATATTTATTTTCCTAATTAATCAGTTTCTTCTTACAATGAGATTCTCCCTTTTCATGCACCGTGCGCATGAATAGCATTATTCTAAATATTAGTTTTTTTCATAATTGTTAAAGGAAAAGATAATTAATTATCCACGTGGCAAATGATGTTCTTGGAGATGAGAAAGTGACGGTTCTGTCATGTAGGCACGGATGTTTACAGCCGTTGGATTGATGGTTAGATTCGACAGTGATGATTGAGTTTCTAAGTGATAGAGAAATCGTTGTCATCCAGTCTCGACCCCGTTCTGGAGTGGGCTTCACGTGAGTTGAAAAGCAACAAAAAAAAGTGTAGAGCAGAAACGAAGTGCAAAGAAAAACTGACAAATTTTTTCATTTCTAAATTCAGACCACTAGATCCTTTATGCCGGTTAAAATCGTGTTAGTCCGGCTGTGATTTTTTGAATTCTCGCCGAATAGAGAAGAAATCTTATAAAGTTATTATGGAAAGAAACAGAGATTTGAGGAGAGTGAGCATGGCTGTTATCAACGGGGTACCGAAAAGACAACACAAAACTACCAGCATCCGTGATTCATATGGTTAGAAAAATCAATGGAATAAATTATTTATTGATATGTTCCTTCAATTTTAGAATTTTTTGATGATTTTTTTTATTTGTTTGGTGTTTGCAGAAGAAGATGCAGAAATGGAATTACAGGAAAGAGAGCGAGGGCAGAAGAATAGGAGTCGAGAGGTTTCTATTACGGTTGGAACTCGGTTTTGGCCCCCACCATAACTACAACTTAGAAAATGATGATTTCCCACTGAATTAGTAACTGATGCTACCAAAAATCGTACCTGCTGATTTTCCGAGCTTGATGACTGGTGAGGAGCACGAACGTGATCTTCCGATACCTGAAACAAAGGCAACGAGGTGTGTTCTCGTCGCCCCTCCGATGCTTAAGTCAGAAAGGGAAATATATGCGTGAGGCTATGTGCTGAAGAACAATGTAAAACGTACCTGAATAATGGCCCAAGGTTCTGTATTTATAGAGGTAGGTGGTGTGTTCATATTAGGATTCCGTGTTGCACCTGTAGTAGGATAGCTTGATTTTGCAATCTTACACCAATGAGTCTTACGCGAGATAGGAGTTTGAATTGAGGTATAACTGTGATACCAATAGAGTTCTTCAGGGCATGGGAGACATGAATTGAGGATTTTTAGTCAGAATAAATCTCTCGTTGGATGAGGCGCTGTCGTAGGTCATAATCCCGAGGACAAAACCCCGAGGATATGTCGAATGATTGATGAATGACTCTTCGGGGTAATAGCCCGGGCATTTAGGGGGATACCCCGAGCACATATGTCCCGAGCATTTTGATACACATACCGACGAAATTGAGTCATCGGGTATGTGTATACGTCGGGAACAAACTTGGTTATATCATTGGCCCCCGTGCACCTGTGCTCGATAATATGCA
>NW_019251470.1:48358-50203 GCF_002742605.1 Olea europaea var. sylvestris
AACAAAGGCGAAGTAGAGGTGGTACAGGCCGATCATAGGCCTTTTGTCGCAGAAGCAAATTCGGTGGAAAAGTTCATGTACGAAGGAAACTATAGACCTGTCAGGGTAGTACAAGATGGGGAAGAAACTCAAGTTGTCGCGCAAAGCGAAGAGCCATTTTCAGTGGACGCACTCACTGAAATGTTCAGACAGATGAGGCCAAATATAGTGGCCCTAGAAGAGCCAGTAATTGGCAAAAGAATAATCAAGGAGTCTTGAATGGATTTTAAGTTACAAAAGCAAATGGTCGATATTCAGGCCTTCAAAGCCAGACTAATGGTTTTCAATAAGGAATGCAATGACAAGGCGAAAGAAGAGACAGCCCTAAAAGCACTGAAGGACAAATTGGCAGTATTCAAGTTAGAACAAAGCATTGGTCGAGAAGTCAACAAGGTGGACTGTTTAGAAGAAGAAGTACTTGCAAGGGAACTGGACGACGAAGTGATGCGGATCATCAAACCTGGATACGCTCAAGCACAAGACCCTCTGATCAAAGTAAATATTGGCAATAAAGGAGAAGATCGTCCAACATTCATCAGCCAGATGCTCGATCAAGAGGTTAGTAATAAATTAATCGCTTTGTTAAAGGAGTATAAAGATTGTTTCGTTTGGGAATATGAACAAATGTCTGGTTTAGATAGAGACTTAGTAGAACATAGGTTACCAACTAAGCCTAATTTTAAACTTCATAGGCAGCCTCCTAGACGTTTTGCTCCTAATGTACTCCCTGAGATTAAGAAAGAGATAGAGCGATTATTGAAAGTAGGTTTTATTAGAACAGCCAGATATGTCGAATGGTTGTCCAATATCGTGCCAGTACTAAAAAAGAATGGTAAACTAAGGGTATGTATAGACTTTAGGAATTTAAACATAGCTACACCCAAAGATGAGTATCCAATGCCCACGGTGGATTCTTTAGTAGACTCGACTCCCGGACATGTCATATATTCTTTCATGGATGGGTATTCAGGATACAATCAAATTTGTATAGCTGAAGAAGACATACACAAAACTGCCTTTAGATGCCCTGGATCTCTATGATGTTTTGAATGGGTGGTTATGCCTTTCGGCCTAAAAAATGCAAGGGCAACTTACCAAAGGGCAATGAATTTAATCTTTCATGATATGATAGACAAGTTTATTGAAGTGTATGTAGATGACATAGTAGTCAAGTCCATTAAAGAAGAGGACCATTTCGAACAGTTAAGATGTTCGTTTGAGCGAATGAAGCAATATAAGCTAAAGTTGAATCCCTTGAAATGTGCATTTGGTGTTAATGCAGGGAATTTTCTTGGTTTCTTGGTACACAAAAGAGGGATTAAACTTGATAAAAATAAAGCGAAGGCCATTTTAGAGGCCAAACCATCTAGCAACAAAAAAGAATTGCAAAGGTTTTTAGGCCAAGTAAACTTTTTAAGACGCTTTATTTCTAACTGTGCAGGGTGAACTAAAGTCTTTTCGCCGCTCTTAAAGCTGAAAAATCAGGACGAATTCGTCTGGAAAGAAGAACATCAAAAGGCTTTTGAAAGCCTGAAGACATATTTATCAAGTCCATCAGTGTTGATGTCACCAATCCAAGGACGGCCAATGAAAGTGTACGTATCGGCTAAAAAAGAATCAATAGCTAAAATGGTCGCACAGGAAGACCAATTTGGTGAAGAAAGGGCAATTTACTACTTAAGTAAACAGTTAACAAAATGTGAATGTAATTACTCTGCTATCAAAAAATTGTGTCTTGCATTGTATTTCACATGTACAAAATTAAGGGCTTATTTACGGCCCGTAACCGTTTATTTAATTTCTAAA
>NW_019251471.1:0-1273 GCF_002742605.1 Olea europaea var. sylvestris
AAAAAAAATTATGTTACAATGACATAATCATAAACATAATGGTCGACATAATACCATATGACATTATATCATTGGATTGTTTTAAAATACATTTAGCTTTTTTATTCAATCACATCTTGCCAAATAATATGATGTCACTTTATCTCTCAACATCTTTCTGTTGAAGTGGCATAACCCACTTTTTAATGCAATTTAAGTAAAACATATTATAAAGTGAAAACACTGAAAAGGATGGATTAAAATTATCATTTGTTGCAACATAATTGCTATATATATTTTTTACTTTTTTTTTTTAAAGATCTAGTAGCCATGATTTTAAATAGGGTAAAACAATAAAAGTCTATTCCAAAATCGAAGACAAAAAACTTAAAATTTGTTCTTGTGCTATCCCTTCTGTTAGAGTTTCATGTCTAAGACTCATTGTAAGGGAGAGGAATCATCAACCACCAAGGCGATATACTAGCTCAGTTTACCAAAATCCGAATCAATAGCAAAGCAAACGACCCAAAAACACCACAAAGGTTTCACCTATGGTTTCTAAACCTCTTGCCACTTAGAGAACACCACAAAGGGAAGAAATATCACCAAAATATATGCACTAAAGAAAATGGTAGAAGCTAGAGGTGGTGAGGTCGAGAGAGATCGCACAAGGAGGAGAAAGAGAGACCAAGTCTTGTTTCTTACATAGTGGTGTGAAGAACAAGGAGAATATATTGGACCAAGTCACAAAATATGGTAAGTTAGGTTTTAAGTAATGGATCAAGGTCCAATAACATATAAGTGGACAATAGTGTGAGCCTCAAAAATAGCTAACCATCCAAATAGTTGAAAACATGGCCCATGAGCAACACAATTTAATTGGTTGCTTCAAATGGTCAAATATCTTCTTTGGTCGGGTCGTTACAATTTGGTATTGATTTATTGTTCAGTTATATTGCAATCGTCAACTGATAATTAATAAACGGTTTACAGCATCGCCTGGGAGGTTATTTGATAATAATATGTCCAACAATCTCCAACTTGATGACAAAGACCTGCAAAAAAGAATGTTTCCCCTTAGTAACACCTCTAAAGAAAAACCAATAAAACTGGAGATCATTTGCTTGTAACAATGTTTTGAAGTTCCTTTCAACTTCTAAACTTTGCCAGTGGCAGTACCTTCGTGCCCATACCGAAAGGGTTGTAGTGTTTGTTGACCTTTTCAAGTCTTACCATCTCTTGAGATACTATATCTCTAATGAAGTGGAGTCTAACATCAATATGTTTAGTGCGC
>NW_019251472.1:0-1273 GCF_002742605.1 Olea europaea var. sylvestris
CTTTTGCACACGGTGTCCGTTTTGGGACCATAAGTACTTTTTGGAAATGTAGCGACCGTTATGGATTGAACTCACAACTTCGTCATGACGTACGATGGATTTCGGCCATTCTTCGAAAGAATGAGCACTTGCATATTTGGAACGCTTGGATTGTCGGCGTACGAAGAATTGAGCGTAACTTTTGCACCCGGTGTCCATTTTGGGCCCGTAGGTACTTTTTGGAAATGTAGTGACCATTTTGGATTGAATTCACCACTTCGTCGTGACGTATGAGGGATTTTGATCATTTTTCGATAGTGTGAGCCCTTGGACATTTGGAACGCTTGGATTGTCGGCGTACCAAGAATTGAGCGTAACTTTTACACACGGTGTCCGTTTTGGGCCCGTAAGTTCTTTTTGGAAATGTAGCTACCATTTTGGATTGAACTCACCACTTCGTCATGACGTATGAGGGATTTCGGTCATTTTTCGATAGTGTGAGAACTTGCGTATTTGGAATGCTTGGATTGTCGACGTACACAGAATTGAGCGTAACTTTTGCCCCCGGTGTCCATTTTGGGCCCGTAAGTCCTTTTTGGAAATGTAGCGATCGTTTTTAATTTAACTCACCACTTCGTCGTGACGTATGAGGGATTTCGGCCATTTTTCGAAAGTGTGAGCACTTGCATATTTGGAATGCTTGGATTGTCGGCGTACAAAGAATTGAGCGTAACTTTTGCCCCCGATGTCCATTTTGGGCCCGTAAGTCCTTTTTGGAAATGTAGCGACCGTTTTGGATTTAACTCACAACTTTATCACGACATATGAGGGATTTCGGCCATTTTTCAAAAGAATGAGTACGTGCATATTTGGAACGCTTGGGTTGTCGGCGTAAGAAGAATTGAGCGTAACTTTTGCACACGGTGTCCGTTTTGGGACCATAAGTACTTTTTGGAAATGTAGCGACCATTTTGTATTGAACTCACGACTTCATCGTGACGTACGAGGGATTTCGGCCATTTCTCGAAAGAATGAGCACTTGCATATTTGGAACGCTTGGATTGTCGACATACGAAGAATTGACCGTATCTTTTGCACACGGTGTCCGTTTTGGGACCATAAGTACTTCTTCGAAACGTAGCGACCGTTTTGGATTTAACTCACAACTTTATCGTGACATATGAGGGATTTCGGCCATTTTTCAAAAGAAGGAGCACGTGCATATTTGGAACGCTTGGATTGTCGGCGTAAGAAGAATTGAGCGTAACTTTTGCACACGGTGTCCGTTTTGGGA
>NW_019251473.1:0-1273 GCF_002742605.1 Olea europaea var. sylvestris
AATGACGATATTCACCGGGCACGATTTTTGTTCCCGATCAACCAGCCAAATATGAACCCATTCCGACACATTCGCGAAAAATGTCGAAATTGCCCCAGGCGCGATTTTTGTTTCCGATCAACCTGTCAAATTATAGCCCATTCCGACACAGGCGCAATTTTTGTTTCTGATCAACCTGTCAAATTTTAACCCATTCCGACGTCGTCGCGAAAAATGACGAAATTACCCCCGGCGCGAATTTTGTTTCCGATCGACCTGTCAAGTTTGAGCCCATTCCGACACCCTCACGAAAAATGACGAAATTACCCCCGGCGCGAATTTTGTTTCCGATCGACCTGTCAAGTTTGAGCCCATTCCGACACCCTCACGAAAAATGACGAAATTACCCCCGGCGCGAATTTTGTTTCCGATCGACCTGTCAAATTTTAGCCCATTCCGACACAGTCGCGAAAAATGACGAAATTACCCCCGGCGCGAATTTTGTTTCCGATCGACCAGTCAAATTTTAGCCCATTCCGACATCGTCATGAAAAATTACGAAATTGACCCGGGTGTAGTTTTTGTGTCCGATCAACCAGTCAAATTTTAGCCCATTCCGACACAGTCCAGAAAAATGACGAAATTGCCTCCGGCGCGATTTTTATTTCCTATCAACCTGCCAAATTTCAGCCCATTCCGACACAGTCGAGAAAAATGACTAAATTGCCCCTGGCGCGATTTTTGTATCCGATCAACATGTCAAATTTTAGTTCATTCCGACACAGTCGCGAAAAATGACGAAATTGCCCCAGGCGCGATTTTTGTTTCCGATCAACCTGTCAAATTTTAGCCAATTCCGACATAGTTGCGAAAAATGATGAAATTCACCCGACACGATTTTTGTTCCCGATCAACCTGTCAAATTTGAGCCCATTCCGACACAGTCGCGAAAAATGACGAAATTGCCCCAGGCGCGATTTTTGTTTCCGATCAACCTGTCAAATTATAGCCCATTCCGACACAGTCGTGAAAAATGACGAAATTGCGCCCGGCGCGATTTTTGTTTCTGATCAACCTGTCAAATTTTAGCCCATTCCGACACAGTCGCGAAAAATGACGAAATTGCCCCTGCGCGGTTTTTGTTTACGATCAACCTGTCAAATTTTAACCAATTCCGACACAATCGCGAAAAATGACGAAATTCACCCGGCACGATTATTGTTTCCGATCAACCTGTCAAATTTGAGCCCATTCCGATAAAGTCACGAAAAATGACGAAATTGCCCCCTGCGCG
>NW_019251474.1:0-609 GCF_002742605.1 Olea europaea var. sylvestris
CCTTCTATCAAATTTTAGCCCATTCCGACACAGTCGCGAAAAATGACAAAATTGCCCCGACGCGATTTTTATTTCCGATCAACTTGCCAAATTTAAGCCCATCCAACACAGTCCCGTAAAATGACGAAATTGCCCCCAGAGCGATTTTTATTTCCGATCAACAGGTCAAGTTTTAGCCCATTCCGACACAGTCGCGAAAAATGACGAAATTGACCCCGCGCGATTTTTATTTCCGATCAACCTGCCAAATTTAAGCCCATTCCGACACAGTCGCGAAAAATGACGAAATTGCCCCGGCACGGTTTTTGTTTCCGATCTACCTGTCAAATTTTTGCCCATTCCGACACCGTCGCGAAAAACGACGAAATTGACCCCCGCGCGATTTTTATTTCCGATCAACCTGCCAAATTTAAGCCCATTCCGACACAGTCTCGAAAAATGACGAAATTGCCCCGGCACGATTTTTGTTTCCGATCTACCTGTCAAATTTTCGCCCAGTCCGACACAGTCGAGGAAAATGACGAAATTGCCCCCAGCGCGCTTTCATTTCCGATCAACCTACTAAATTTAAGCCCATTCCGACATAGTCGCGTAAAATGATGAAATTTA
>NW_019251474.1:619-1273 GCF_002742605.1 Olea europaea var. sylvestris
GATTTTTATTTTCGATCAACCAGTCAAATTTTAGTCCATTTCGACACAGTCGCGAAAAATGACGAATTTGCCCCCGGCGCGATTTTTATTTTCGAGCGCGATTTTTATTTCCGATCAACCAGGCAAATTTAAGCCCATTACGAAACAGTCGCGAAAAATGACGAAATTGGGCCGGCGCGGTTTTTGTTTCTGATCCTTCTATCAAATTTTAGCCCATTCCGACACAGTCGTGAAAAATGACAAAATTGCCCCGACGCGAATTTTATTTCCGATCAACCGGCCAAATTTAAGCCCATTCCGACACAGTCGCGAAAAATGAAGAAATTGCCCCCCGAGTGATTTTTATTTCCGAACAACCGATCAAATTTTAGCCCATTCCGACACAGTCGCGAAAAATGACGAAATTGCCCACGACGCGATTTTTATTTTTGATCAACCTGCCAAATTTACGCCCATTCCGACACAGTCGCGTAAAATGACGAAATTGCCCCTGGCGCGATTTTTATTTCCGATCAACCTGCCAAATTTAAGCCCATTCCGTCACAGTCGCGTAAAATGACGAAATTGCCCTCTGAACGATTTTTATTTCCGATTAACCTGCCAAATTTAAGCCCATTCCGACACAGTCGCGAAAAATGACGAAATTGCCCCGGC
>NW_019251475.1:0-1273 GCF_002742605.1 Olea europaea var. sylvestris
TCATGATAATTTCGGGTTTGTTCATTTTTGACGAATTGCCGTCTAATTCGATTGGAATCGAGCAAATGAAAAGTGGTTTTTGAAGTTTGTTCATTTGTTACGAATTGCTAATCTAATTCGATTGGACTCGAGCCAATGAAAAGTAGTTTTTGATTTCATGATAACTTTGGAAGTTCGTTTTTAGCGAATTGCGAGTCTATCTCAAATGGAATCGAGCCAATGAAAAGTGGTTTTTGATTTCATGATAACTTCGGGTTTGTTCGTTTGTCGTTAATTGCTAGTCTAATTCGATTGGAAATGAGCAAATGAAAAGTGGTTTTTGAGGTTTGTTCATTTTTTACGAATTTCTAGTCTAATTCGATTGGACTCGAGCCAATAAAAAGTGGCTTTTTATTTCATGATAACTTTGGGTTTGTTCATTTTTGGCGAAATGCTAGTCTAATTCGATTGTAATCGAGCAAATGAAAAGTGGTTTTTGAGGTTTGTTCATTTTTATGAATTGCTAGACTAATTTGATTCGACTCGAGCCAATGAAAAGTAGTTTTTGATTTCATGATAACTTCGGGCTTGTTTGTTTTTTGCGAATTGCTAGTCTGATTCAATTGGACTCGAGAAAATGAAAAGTGATTTTTGATTTCATGATAACTTTGGCTTTATTCGTTTTTATCTAATTGCTAGTCTAATTCGATTGGAATCGAGCTAATGAAAAGTGGCTTTTGATTTCATGATAGTTTCGGGTTTGTTCATTTTTGGCGAATTGCCAGTCTAATTCGATTGGAATCGAGCAAATGAAAAGTGGTTTTTGAGGTTTGTTCATTTTTTACAAATTGTTAGTCTAATTCGATTGGACTCGAGCCAATGAAAAGTGGTTTTTGAGGTTTGTTCATTTTTAGCGAATTGCTAGTCTATTTCGATTGGACTCGAGCCAATGAAAAGTGGTTTTTGAGGTTTGTTCATTTTTAGCGAATTGCTAGTCTATTTCGATTGGACTCGAGCCAATGAAAAGTGGTTTTTGATTTCATGATAACTTCGGGTTTGTTCGTTTTTCGTTAATTGCTAGTCTAATTCGATTGGAAATGAGCAAATGAAAAGTGGCTTTTGAGGTTTGTTCATTTTTTACGAATTGCTAGTCTAATTCGATTGGACTCGAGTCAATGAAAAGTGATTTTTGATTTCATTATAACTTCGGATTTGTTCGTTTTTCGTTAATTACTAGTCTAATTCGATTGGAATTGAGCAAAAATGAAAAGTGATTTTTAAGGCTTGTTCATTT
>NW_019251476.1:0-1273 GCF_002742605.1 Olea europaea var. sylvestris
CGTAGCGAAAAATAACGAAATTGCCCCCGGCGCGATTTTTGTTTCCGATCAATCTGTTAAATTTTATCCCATTCTGACACAGTCGCAAAAATGACGAAATTGCCCCCGACGAGATTTTTGTTTCAGATCAACCTGCCAAATTTCAGCCCATTTCGACACCGTCGCAAAAAATGACGAAATTGCCCATGGCGCGATTTTTGTTTCCGATCAACCTGCCAAATTTCAGCCCATTCCGAAACATTCGCGAAAAATGACGAAATAGCTCCCGGCGATATTTTTGTTTCGGATCAACCTGCCAAATTTCAGCCCATTCCGACACCGTCACGAAAAATGACGAAATTGCCCCCGTCGCGATTTTTGTTTCCGAACAATCAATCAAATTTTAGCCCATTCCAACACAGTCGCGAAAGGGAAGGAAATTGCCCCCGACGCGATTTTTGTTTCCGATCAACCTGCCAAATTTCAGCCCATTCCGACACCGTCGCGAAAAATGACGAAATTGCCCCCGTCGAGATTTTTGTTTCCGATCAATCGGTCAAATTTTAGCCCATTCCAACACAGTCGCGAAAAGGGACAAAATTGCCCCCGACGGGATTTTTGTTTCCGATCAACCTGCCAAATTTCATTCCATTCCGACACCGTCGCGAAAATGACTAAATTGCCCCGACGCGATTTTTGTTCCCGAACAGTCTGTCAAATTTTTGTACATTCCGACACCGTTGCGAAAAATAACGAAATTGCCTCCGGCGCGATTTTTGTTTCCGATCAATTTGTCAAATTTCAGTCCATTCTGACGCCGTCGCGAAAAATGACGAAATTGCCACCGGTGCGATTTTGTTTCCGATCAATCTGTCAAATTTTAGCCCATTCCGACACCGTTGCGAAAAGTGACGAAAATTGCCCCCGGCAAGATTTTTGTTTCCGATCAACCTGCCAAATTTCAGCCCATTCCGACACCGTCGCGAAAAATTACGAAATTACCCCGTCGTGATTTTTGTTTCCGATCAATAATTCAAATTTTAGCCCATTCCGACACCGTCGCGAAAAATGACGAAATTGCCCCCGGCGCGATTTTTGTTTCCGATCAACCTGCCAAATTTAGCCCATTCCGACACCGTCGTAAAAAATGACGAAATAGCCCCCGTTGTGATTTTCGTTTCCGGTCGATCAGTCAAATTTTAGCCCATTCTGACACCGTCGCGAAAAATGACGAAATTGCCCCCGGCGTGATTTTTGTTTCCGATCAATCTATCAAATTTTAGCCCATTCCGAC
>NW_019251477.1:0-1273 GCF_002742605.1 Olea europaea var. sylvestris
CAAGTGCTCATTCTTTCGAAAAATGGCCGAAATCCCTTATACGTCACGACGAAGTGTTGAGTTGAATCGAAAACGGTCGCTACATTTCCAAAAAGTACTTATGGGCCCAAAACGGACACCGTTTGCAACAATTACGCTCAATTCTTCTTACGCCGACTCTCCAATCGTTCCGAATATGCAAGTGCTCATTCTTTCAAAAAATGGCCAAAATCCCTTATAGGTCACGACGAAGTGGTGTGTTCAATCCAAAATGGTCGCTACATTTCCAAAAAGTACTTATGGGCCCAAAACTGACACCGTGTGCAAAAGTTACGCTCAATTCTTTGAACGTCGACAATCCAAGCGTTCCAAATATGCAAGTGCTCATTCTTTCGAAAAATGGCCGAAATCCCTCATACGTCACGACAAGTTGTGAGTTCAATCCAAAACGGTCGCCACATTTCCAAAAACTACTTATGGGCCCAAATTTGACACCGTGTGCAAAAGTTACGCTCAATTCTTTGAACGTCGACAATCCAAGCGTTCCAAAAATGCAAGTGCTCATTCATTCGAAAAATGGCCAAAATCCCTCGCACATCACGACGAAGTTGTGAGTTCAATCCAAAACGGTCGCTACATTTCCAAAATGCACTTATAGGCCCAAAACGGACACCGTGTGCAAAAGTTACGCTTAATTTTTCTATCGCCGACATTCCAAGCGTTCCAAATATGCAAGTGCTCATTCTTTCGAAAAATGGCCGAAATCCCTTATACGTCACGACGAAGTGGTGAGTTCAATTCAAAATGGTCGCTACATTTCAAAAAAGTACTTATGGTCCCGAAATGGACAACGTGTGTAAAAGTTACGCTGAATTTTTCTAACGCCGACACTCCAAGCGTTCCAAATATACAAGTGCTCATTCTTTCGAGAAATGCCCAAAATCCCTGATACATCATGACGAAGTTGTGAGTTCAATCTAAAACGGTCGCTACATTTTCGAAAAGTACTTATGGGCCCAAAATGGACACCGTGTGCAAAAGTTACGCTGAATTCTTCGAACCCCGACAATCCAAGCGTTCCAAATATGCAAGTGCTCATTCTTTCGAGAAATGCCCAAAATCCCTGATACATCATGACGAAGTTGTGAGTTCAATCTAAAACGGTCGCTACATTTCCAAAATGTACTTATGGGCCCAAAACGGACACTGTATCCAAAAGTTACGCTCAATTCTTCGAACACCTACACTACAAGCGTTCTAAATATTCAAGTGCTCATTCTTTCGAAAAATGGCC
>NW_019251478.1:0-1273 GCF_002742605.1 Olea europaea var. sylvestris
TAATAGTTGTTAGAAATAACATTTATCATGTTTGTAATCATATAGATAATCTAAAACTTAATGAGTTCTAACCATTCAAATTCGGACTAGGAACATATTGAGTCATGGTTAGGATATAATTAATTTATCTTGAAAAAGAAAATTAAATGCATTAGCTTTACTAATATCATGAACGCATGAACCGAACTAGATTGCGAATCAAGAATTGAAAGAGATAACAATAGGCGTATTCTAAATCCAATACAATCATCCATAATTTGAAAAAAATCAAAACTTTTGTTGTTTTGTTAGATTAATTTAGCAAAAAAATATCAAAATCTCTTTTTTGTTTTACATAATTCGAATTTCATACATAACTAGTAAACTTGAATTGAAGTTATTCCCTATGGGATGATACTATTAGCTCACTAAATCTATTACTTGTCAACGATCCCGTATACTTGCAAGTTTCGCATGAACATAGAAAATTAGCACTGATAAAATGAAATTATTTTTCAATCAGTTTCAAAAATTTCAAGGGAAGAACAGAAGTTTGAGAAACTCTTCTATAGTTTGAGCGAATAGTCCAATTTTGTCGTGTAACATATTGGTCAATTTTTATCCATTTATGTTGGATTCTTTTCGATTGCAATGGCATGTTTGGCTTTGCTTAAACCTTAAAGGATCAGTTTTTGGGCTAGCCATGAATGATGGCGTTTAGCAACAGGAAGCACATGTTTTTCAACAGTATAAAGAGCATACTGCTAATAGAGAGTCAAACTACATAAAAAAAAAAGAAGAAAGAAATAGCTTCTTTCCATCTTTTAAGTAAAGCCAAACATGCCACATATATTCACCGCAGCTTGTCGTGTTGGAGTTTTCTTCAGTTGATTGTTCTTGTTACAACACAAATTTTACTAGTCATAAATCAAAAATTTACTCGTCAAAGTCAAAGTTAAATAAGGACTAAAATAAAGCAAATCATTTTATTGGGACATGAAATGACCGAACTATTTTATTGGAGTTATTTTATGATAAAAAATATTTTGAAAGTTTAAGTTGGACAAAATAAAATTTTGGGATCTACTTATATATTTTTGGAAATTTAGGATATAACTTTATATTATATTGAAGAAGGTGGACTTCCTTTGTGATTTAGAGTTAGTGACCACTTATTTTATTACCTTAAACCCATTTTCAATTGTAAGAACACACAACACACAATAAAAATTGGGTAAAGAGGTTGGGAAAATGGCAGAGGAGAAAAACAAAGGAAAAGAAAAAGAAAAAAAAA
>NW_019251479.1:0-1273 GCF_002742605.1 Olea europaea var. sylvestris
AATCATATCCAAACCCACCAAATCACACAGTCAAAAGAAAGAAATTCAAAAATCATAATACACGCAATTTTTTATTTTTTTTTTTAAATTAGATTCATATGACATATCCTGATATCCAAGCCCACATACATTTCAAGTTTCAGCATTTTCAAGTTTTCACAAATCACAAACATATTTATATTTTACGCTACCTTTTTGATGAAGGAGCCAATCTCTGGCGCGATTAGCAAGGGTGGTCCGGTGAAGGAGGGTTCATGCTTGTATTGTATACTTGTATTTGATATTGATTCAATTGAATGATTCATCGATTTATGGCCTTGAAAAGAAAAAGGTCGACGCCCAGAGGCTGGAGAAGAAATGAAGAAAGAATCTTGAAGATGAGAAGTCACCGTTGGTTGGGACTTGGGTCTTGCGATTTGGATAAAGTAAATTATAACAACAATAATTCTACTTTAACAAAGTTGGGTTACAAAAGTGGCTTTACAAAATGTGTTGGCGAAATTCATGCCACTGATTTCAAATGATTTAAAAATCTATTTTTGAAATTGTTACGTCCCTATCTAAACAACTTCGGAAAGCCCACCACCACATCATGCGAGGTGCGGGACACTCATCCGAAGTGGTTCCGAAGTGACTTCACCAATTATGACGATCTACTATCACACTACGAGGCATAGGAAATTCTGCGGGACTGGCTGAAGCGCCCTCGCCCCTGAATCCGAGGTAAAATGTACTCCGGGAGACCTCTGTCAGAGGATCTGCCGCCAATTTCAGAATGAGATCTTTATCAAGATCTTTTCTGCCCCTAAGGTATAAAGTGATTTAACGTCTCCATGAGGCTAGTTGATGTGACGTATCAACTTATGTCAACTCAACTCGGGAAAAGCAATTACCCGCCCACTCTATAGACGCGGCTAATTGATGCCTATGAGCAGACGCCTCATACCGTCAGATGTATACACGTGTCCCACATCCAATGGCTCTCCTCACCTATAAGTACCCAAGGCTTGGCAAGAGTCAAAGGTAATGAAACTCTTACTACTTAGCACTCCATAGCAAGCAAATATATATATTCTCCTCCCCACTATTTTGACAACCTTGGTACTGTTCCGATGAGTCTAACTTGACCGTCGAAGTGTATAAGGCCGTTGCCATCCCCGCTGGTTCTGGTCATGTGTATCTGACCGTGCGTTGATTGTGCGCAGGAAATAATATGTGGAGTGGCTATCGGCTAGCCTCGTGGAGGGTCCAATTTTCGAGGTCAACAGCTGGA
>NW_019251480.1:0-1273 GCF_002742605.1 Olea europaea var. sylvestris
GACGATGATTTATTTCGGTTAATTTTAGTACAGGATAATCCATAATTAGATAATTTTATGTGTACACCATACATACAATAGATTACAACCCGTCACATGGAGGGCCCACGAATATTTTATTGTAAGTGGGCTCCTCTTCATGTGAGAGGGGTGTAATGCTGTGTGTACATACATCACTTTTCTAATTAATGAAGAAGAAACAGATTTTAAACTTCGATGCATAACCCCCATGATGGATTTTCATTTAATTAAACTGATTTATTATCATATTATAAATTTAAGTTAAGATCTTAATTTATCTGATACAACGTGGATCCCTAAATAGAAGATGTTTAGGTGAGGCATGTGTAAAGTACAGCTTGTTTGGCCATAATATACATCTGAGGAGGTTGCATTGGTCGTGACCGTTGGCTAAACCAACTTTTAGCCAAAAATATTACCTTAGCTAGAGACGTAAAAAGAGTAGAAGTGGGTAGGGATCTGATGGGTCAGGTTTGGCCCAATTCGAACAGACCGATAATTCGAATAGGATGAAATCCCAACTTAAAAATCGAATTGAATGGTTCAAAAAACTAACCCGAGTTGATTGGATTGTCGGTTTCAATGGTATATTGCCATTAAAACTGAGGTTTTCAAGTTAGATAAATTCAAACTCAAAAGCCAACTGATTGCTTGGAATTGACCTGAGGTTGAATTCATAGGATTTATACTGAGTTCTGAAAAAAGACGATCAAACCCTTATCTCGTTCGACTCAGCACGAAAAAATTTAGGCGGTGTCATTTCTAGCTTATGAGGTTGCCCACATAGCACGCATGGTGCAATGACTAAAATTTCAAGCTTGTATGCAATGACTAAAATTTTATTCATTTTATTTGTTGATTTTTCGCAATTCTACGTAAATTTCTCTCAATTTCCTTACATTATTTTCGTTGGCCCCTAATCAAGGCCATTTATATAATACGTACTTTGACTCTTATTAAAATAAGTTGTTTACAGCTTATAATCATATGCTAAGCTTAATTAAAACTCGATTCTCAACAATAATCATTGACAAATCTGGTGTGGGTTATTATTGATTAGTTGACACGGTTTGAGAGTCCTTTTCAGCGTGACAATCCATTTCCCTTAATTGACGCACAAGGCACATGCAATCCTACTGGAAAAATATTCTTAAAATCTTTAATTTTTTTGTATAAAATAAGCTCTTTTTGCTTTGCTGTTTTGATTTTGTTTTGATAAAAACTAAACTTAGATCCAAGAAAGAATGCCAGC
>NW_019251481.1:0-963 GCF_002742605.1 Olea europaea var. sylvestris
TTCGCGACGGTGTCGGAATGGGCTAAAATTTGACAGATTGATCGGAAACAAAAATCGCGTTGGGGCAATTTCGTCATTTTTCGGGACGGAGTCTGAATCGTCTAAAATTTGACAGATTAATCGGAAATAATAATCGTGCCGGGGGCAATTTCGTCATTTTTCGCGACGATATCGGAATCGGCTCAAATTTGACTAATTGATCGGAAACAAAAATCGCGCCAAGGGCAATTTCGTCATTTTTCGCGACGGTGTCGGAATCGGCAAAAATTTGACAGATTTATCGGAAACAAAAATCGCGCTGGGGGAAATTTCGTAATTTTTCGCGACGGTGTCGCAATGGGCCCAAATTTGACTGATTGATCGGAAACAAAAATCGCGCCAGGGGCAATTTCGTCATTTTTCATGACGGTGTCGGAATGGGTCAATTTTGACTGATTGATCGGAAACAAAAATCGCGCCGGGGTAAATTCCGTCATTTTTCGCGACGGGATCAGAATGGGCTCAATTTTGACTGATTGATCGGAAACAAAAATCGCGCCTGGGACAATTTCGTCATTTTTCGTGACGGTGTCAGAATGAGCCCAAATTTGACTGATTGATCGGAAACAAAAATCGCGCCAGGGGCAATTTCGTCATTTTTCGCGACGGTGTCGAAATCGGCTAAAATTTGACAAATTAATCGGAAATAATAATCGCGCCGGGGCCAATTTCGTCATTTTTCGCGATGGTGTCGGAATGGGCTCAAATTTGACTGATTGATCGGAAACAAAAATCGCGCCAGGGGCAATTTCGTCATTTTTCGTGACGGTGTCGGAATGGGCTCAAATACGACTAATTGATCGGAAACAAAAATCGCGCCGGGTGCAATTTCATCATTTTTCGTGACGGTGTCAGAATGGGCCCAAATTTGACTGATTGATCGGAAACAAAAATCGCGCCGGGTGCAACTTCGTCATTTTTCGC
>NW_019251481.1:1090-1273 GCF_002742605.1 Olea europaea var. sylvestris
GGCTAAAATTTGACTGATTGATGGGAAACAAAATTCGCGTCGGGGCAATTTCGTCATTTTTCGCGACGGGGTTGGAATCGTCTAAAATTTGACAGATTAGTCGGAAATAATAATCGCGCCGGGGGCAATTTCTTCATTTTTCGCGACGGTGTCGGAATCGGCTCAAATTTGACTGATTGATCG
>NW_019251482.1:0-456 GCF_002742605.1 Olea europaea var. sylvestris
CCGATCAATCGGTCAAATTTTAGCCGATTCCGACACTGAATTACGAAATTGCCCCCGGCGCGATTTTTGTTTCCGATCAATCATTCAAATTTTTGCCGATTCTGACACAGTCGCGAAATATGACGAAATTGGACCCGGGGCGATTTTTGTTTCCGATCAATCAGTCAAATTTTAGCCGATTCCAACACCTTCGCGAAAAATGACGAAATTGCCCCCGGCGCGATATTTGTTTCCGATGAATAAGTCAAATTTTAGCGGATTCCGACACCGTCGCCAAAAATGACGAAATTGCCCCCGGCGGGATTTTTGTTTCCGAACAATCAGTCAAATTCTAGCCGATTCCGACACCGTCGCGAAAAATGACGAAATTGTCCCCGGAGCGATTTTTGTTTCCGATCAATCAGTCAAATTTTAGCCGATTCCGACACAGTCGCGAAATATGACGAAATTGCCCCC
>NW_019251482.1:684-1273 GCF_002742605.1 Olea europaea var. sylvestris
TCAATCAGTCAAATTTCAGCGGATTCCGACACCGTCGCGAAAAATGACGAAATTGCCCCCGGCTCGAATTTTGTTTCCGATCAATGAGTCAAATTTTAGCGGATTCCGAAACCGTCGCGAAAAATGACGAAATTGCCCCCGGCGCGATTTTTGTTTCAAATCAATTAGTCAAATTTTAGCCGATTCTGACACCGTCGCGAAAAATGACGAAATTGCCCCCGACGCGATTTTTTTTTCCGATCAATTAGTCAAATTTTAGCCGATTCTGACACTGAATTACGAAATTGCCCCCGGCGCGATTTTTGTTTCCGATCAATCAGTCAAATTTTAGCCGATTCCGACACTGAATTACGAAATTGCCCAAGGCACGATTTTTGTTTCCGATCAATTAGTTAAATTTTAGCCGATTCCGACACCGTCGCGAAAAATGACGTAATTACCCCCGGCGAGATTTTTGTTTCCGATCAATCAGTCAAATTTTAGCCCATTCCGACACCTAATTACGTAATTGCCCCCGGCGCGATTTTTGTTTCAAATCAATCAGTCAAATTTTAACCGATTCCGACACCGTCGCGAAAAATGATGAAAT
>NW_019251483.1:0-1273 GCF_002742605.1 Olea europaea var. sylvestris
TTATATAATTGATGCATTGTATGGCAGATCTATTTAATCAATATTTAATTAAATTAAATAGAGTCCGTAGATTCAATTATTGAGAATTTGTTAATCACAAGAGTTATGATTGTGGAATGATTGAATCTTAAATCGTCTATGGTCATAAGTAATAACAAGATACGAATATCGTTATTACGGATAGACCATCACTTGTGGCATTTCTTACTTGTAAAATAAGTAGCTGATCTCACAAGTTAAAGTGTGGTGACACTTAAATGAACATGTGGATTTTTTTTATAAAACAAAATATTGGAGACCCGTCAAGAGATTCCACATAGATAACTATCTAAATGTCAGTGGTTAATCTCCAACGTTCGGTAGTGGGATTGGTCTTTTGACTTGAGGTCATCATAGTACCTTATATGAGGACAGTCATGCTTTGGCGGTGTAGGAGATTATGATCTGCGTTTCATTCAATCAAGTCAATGATGAAATCCTTGGCCAAGGTGTACTCATAAGTCGAAAAGAAGTTTTTGACTTATATTAACTTACTAGTAGAGTGAAAGATATGATCGATAATCGAGATTGACACACCTCCATATCTCGTTATTGATCGGATCATAGTGACTAAGGAATTATAGTTTCACGGTAAACGAACGAGTTTGGTTTTGTCATACCACGTGACATATCTCGTCACATGTATTGCCCTGACACATTGCTAGATGTCAATCTGGGACAGCGAGTGTGAATTGATGATAAATTAAAAGAGTGTTTTAATTTATCAATTTTGATTAGATCAAAATAATATTTCACATCGTTAGGCATCGTGATCGGGAACCTAATGGGTCACACACAAAAGAGAATTGGAAGATTACAATTTGTTAATTAATTAATTGGATCCAATTTGACAATCGTTGGATCAAATTAATTAATTGGGTTGGTTATTTATAGGCCCGAATTGATTAATTGGATTAATTAATTCATGGACCGGATTTAATTAAATATTGGATTGAGCCAGGCCAAGCCCGTTTGGGCTTATATAAATACATTGCTAGGGTTTTTCAATCCATATGTGATTTTTCTCATAATTATTCTTGCTAGCACAAGAGGAGACAATCCTGGTAGTTGCAATCTTGTTCTTTGTGTGGATCACCGTTGGAGGCTAGAAAATTGGACAGTTGTAGATGACAAATCAATATTGCAGAAAGAAAAAAAAAGCAAAAGGTTTACAGATCTAGAAAAAGTTACAATTTATCACGATTTCTATCTAAACACAAAGGCGATTCTTGGT
>NW_019251484.1:0-1273 GCF_002742605.1 Olea europaea var. sylvestris
ATAAAATAAAATAATAAGAACTAATAAAATAATCTTATATTCCATTACAGCCATATCTTTGTACTATAAATGAAATTTGAAAGCAATCTCCATAACTTATGCGAGTGATTATACAGTAACATATGGCTATTTAGATAATAAAGTATGGCTATTGATGAGATTTTACAATATAAATTATTTTATTTGTTTTAACAATAAAAAAAAAGTTTCATATTCAGTCTTTCATTTTTTAGTTTATTTATCCCATCTATACTTCATTTTTTACAACTGACACATGAACACATAAATACTTTAACGACATCCTTCCAACATTGTATACCCAACATTAAAATATTTATTAAGCCACTATGTCTCTTTTTTTTTTTTTAATAAATAGGCTAAAACAAAGTTTCAGCTTCACATCTGCAACTGCAAAAACACAAAAATTATCGTTACCATTTAGATCTTCCATACTTTAAGAAATTCTAACTTCTACTCATACTGTCTTCTTCCTACATATCAACAATTGCTATAACAAAATGCCTGCACCTCATAAATTCATTCCACAAATTTCAGCTTCAGAAACCAATTGGTTAGCAAAAGTGATCGTCGCAGGAAAACAATCCCCAAAGACTGCTCAAAATTCCAATAGCCGTTATCAAAATCTTACTCTCATGGATTTAGAGGTACAAATATAACTCTCGTTTCAATAATTTTTTACCAATCATTATGCATGTATACTTTCTAAATGTTCTCATCTTTTTTTTTTTTTTGAACAGGGAAACAAAATCATAGCAACAATGTATGATGTCAATATCACTATACTAAACAATCAGTTCAAACTTGGAAAAATACACATTGTGTCAAATGCAACAGTTAAAGATTTCAAAAGTGAATTTCGAAGTTCTCCTGGATAAAAAATGTGGAATATAACAGGAAGAACAAAGGTTGAAGAATTAAATAAAGACAATTTGAATCTCCTGTTCTCAAAATTTGAACTTACCGTGTTTGATCAACTAGAGAGACATATGGACAAAAATACAGACATAAGTAAGATTTCTACTACATTACATTTAAACAAATCATTTCATATAACATTTCGTAATTTATTTTTTACGTACAAATTTATTGCATGCAAAATGACATATAAAATATTTCATAATTAATTTTTATGTTCAAAGTTATTGCATGCAAAATGACATATAAAACAATTTACGTAACCATGTAGGCGTGATGGGTGTTGCTATAGGTGTTCGACAGAAACGCCTTATTCAAACTAACTTTGGTACAAAAG
>NW_019251485.1:0-1273 GCF_002742605.1 Olea europaea var. sylvestris
AATTAGACTAGCATTTCTCCAAAAATGAACAAACCCGAAGTTATCATGAAATCAAAAAGCACTTTTCATTGGCTAGATTCCAAACGAATTAGACTAGAAATTCACCGAAAATGATCAAACCCGAAGTTTTCATGAAATCAAAAACTACTATTCATTGGCTCGATTCCAATTGAATTAGACTAGCAATTCGCCAAAATGAACAAACCCGAAGTTATCACAAAATGAAAAACCACTTTTCATTGGCTCGATTCGAAACGAATTAGACTAGAAATTCACCGAAAATGATCAAACCCGAAGTTTTCATGAAATCAAAAACTACTATTCATTGGCTCGATTCCAATTGAATTAGACTAGCAATTCGCCAAAATGAACAAACCCGAAGTTATCACAAAATGAAAAACCACTTTTCATTGGCTCGATTCGAAACGAATTAGACTAGAAATTCACCGAAAATGATCAAACCCGAAGTTTTCATGAAATCAAAAACTACTATTCATTGGCTCGATTCCAATTGAATTAGACTAGCAATTCGCCAAAATGAACAAACCCGAAGTTATCACAAAATGAAAAACCACTTTTCATTGGCTCGATTCGAAACGAATTAGACTAGAAATTCACCGAAAATGATCAAACCCGAAGATATCATGAAATCAAAAACCACTTTTCACTGACCCGATTCCAATCGAATTAGACTAGCAATTCACCGAAAATGATCAAACCTGAAGTTTTCATGAAATCAAAAACCACTTTTCACTGGCTCGATTCCAATCAAATTAGACTAGAAATTCGCCAAAAGGAACAAACCCGAAGTTATCACTAAATTAAAAACCACTTTTCATTGGCTTGATGCCAATCGAATTAGACGAGCATTTCTCCAAAAATGAACAAACCCAAAGTTATCATGAAATCAAAAACCCCTTTTTATTGGCTCGATTCCAATCGAATTGGATTAGCAATTTGCTCAAAATGATCAAACTTGAAGTTATCATGAAATCGAAAACCACTTTTCATTGGCTCGATTCCAACCGAATTGGACAAGTAATTTTTCGAAAACGATGAAACACGAAGTTCTCATGAAATTGAAAGCCACATTTCATTGGCTCGATTCTAATCGAATAAGACTAGTAATTTGCCGAAAATGAACAAACCCGAAGTTATCATGAAATCAAAAATCACTTTTCATTGGCTCAATTCCAATCGAATTAGACTAGCATTTCTCCAAAAACGAACAAACCCGAAGTTATCATGAAATCAAAAACCACTTTTCATTGGC
>NW_019251486.1:0-1273 GCF_002742605.1 Olea europaea var. sylvestris
CGATTAAATATTTTTATGACATTTTAGTTTATTATTATAATAAATAAATGATAAAATAAGAAAATCTTGTATAAAAACATATCCAATTAAAAAAAAAAAATTCCTCATGGGTTTCTTGAACTACAATACTAAGAAAAATATGATATATATTTTATATTCCCAGTCCTATATCGGTTCCTTAAACTATAATTCTCTACTATATATATCACTCCTCTATTAAAAGAAGCAATCCCAATTTACTGTTCATTTGTGAATTTCTTCTCACAATTCACTGTTCCTCGTACATTGATTTCACATGATTTTATATTTTTGTATATAAAAAAGTAGATATAGAAAACGGGAAGTCAATCTTCCATACACTTCCTCTTCAACCCTAATTTTCACTTGCTCTCTCACCACCTCCTCCGCCGACCACCGTTAAATCGAACCAGGCCAAAGCTAACGAAAGTTGAGAGCAGCTTCCATGATCCGTTGAGTTTTACTTTCCCTTCTTCTCCTATCATCTTGGAGATTTGAGTGTTAGGTAAGAATTGTCCAGGATAATGAAAATAGCAAAACTTGGATATAGATTTCACTAAGGAATAATGCATCTCTACTATGAAATAAAAAACAGAGGATTACAAGATGAGTTTCAAATAGGAGTTACAAATGAGATATCAAACCCTCTATCTCTCTAAAATAAAAAAAAAAATAAAAAGAACAAAATCCATCTATCCCAAATCCTCACTTAGTGCTCAATTGTTTTGGACACACACCCATTGAACATACATACATATATAATGAACACATCATAAGGCCTATTTATAGATTTTGTAAGGCAGTTTATCATTTGACAAATACAACTTGAATTCTTCCTCTAAAAGTTGAATAATCAAAGAAGAACTTGATCAACCAATAGGCTTTCTTTCCTTGCTTGACTTGGTAGATTTACTTGTTTGAATATTCTTCTTGGTGGAAAAAAATAATTTGATAACTACAGCTTATCCTCTAAAGTGGTAAAATTCAACTTTGCTTCCACCTCTATCATTTTCAAACTTATCTCAAAGAAGTAAAATAAAAATTTATCTCCATTTCTAACATTGAGTTCCCAAAATTCTAGCAATACTACAGCTAAGAAATTGTGGAAAAATGAGCGCTGATGGAGATGTCAGAAGTAGAAGAAGAACAATAAGGCATCATAACCTCAGGCACTAGAGATGATAGCGACATTGCAGCCGAGGATGGAAAGCTTAGCGGAAAACCCAGACAGCACTTCTTGATTTCTTTCAAATCA
>NW_019251487.1:0-1273 GCF_002742605.1 Olea europaea var. sylvestris
AAGTACTTTTTGGAAATTTAGCGACCCTTTTGGATTGAACTCACAACTTCGTCGTGACCTATGAGGGATTTCGGCCATTTTTCAAAAGAATGAACAATTTTATGTTTGGAAGGCTTGGATAGTCGGCGTAAGAAGTATTGAGCGTAAATTTTGCACACGGTGTTCGTTTTGGCCCCATAAGTACTTTTTGGAAATGTAGCGATCCTTTTGGATTGAACTTACAACTTCGTCGTGACCTATAAGGGATTTCGGTCATTTTTCAAAAGAATGAGCAATTTTATGTTTGGAAGGCTCGGATAGTCGGCGTACGAAGAATTGAGCGTAACTTTTGCAAGAGGTGTCCGTTTCGGGCCCATAAGTACTTTTTGGAAATGTAGCGACCGTTTTGGATTGTCCTCACAACATCGTCGTGACGTATGAGGGATTTCGGCCATTTTTCGAAAGAACGAGCACTTCTATATTTGGAACGCTCGGATAGTCGGCGTACAAAGAATTGAGCGTAACTTTCGAAAGAGGTGTCCGTTTCGGGCCCATAAGTACTTTTTGAAAATGTAGCCACCCTTTTGGATTGAACTCACTACTTCGTCGTGACGTATGAGGGATTTTGGCCATTTTTGGAAAGAATAAGCAGTTTTGTGTTTGGAAGGCTTGGATAGTCGGCGTACGAAGAATTGAGCGTAACTTTTGCACACGGTGTCCGTTTTGGGCCCATAAGTACTTTTTGGAAACGTAGCGACATTTTTGGATTGAACTCACTACTTCGTCGTGATGTATGAGGGATTTTGGCCATTTTTTGGAAAGAGTGAGCAGTTTTATGTTTGGAAGGCTTGGATAGTCGTCGTACGAAGAATTGTGCGTAACTTTTGCACACGGTGTCCATTTTGGGCCCATAAGTACTTTCTGGAAATGTGACGACCGTTTTGGATTGAACTCACCACTTCGTCGTGACATATGACGGATTTCAGCCATTTTCTGAAAGAATTATCACTTTTATACTTGGAAGGTTTGGATAGTCAGCGTACGAAGAATTGACCGAACCTTTTGCACACGGTGTCCGTTTTGGGCCCATAAGTACTTTTTGGAAATGTAGCGACCCTTTTGGATTGAACTCACTACTTCGTCGTGACGTATGAGGGATTTTGGCCATTTTTTTGGAAAGAGTGAGCAGTTTTATGTTTGGAACGCTTGGATAGTTGTTCGCAAAATTATTTCTTCTCGATTTTAAAACCCACCGCAAGTGTACGGTTCGTTAACAAGTAGTAAAGTGGACTAT
>NW_019251488.1:0-1273 GCF_002742605.1 Olea europaea var. sylvestris
CGCGACGGTGTCGGAATAGGGTAAAATTGGACAGGTTGATCGGAAACAAAAACCGCCCCAAGGGCAATTTAGTCATTTTTCGCAACGGAGTCGGAATGGGCTAAAATTTGACCGGTTGATCGGAAACAAAAATCGTGCCAGGAGTAATTTCATCATTTTTCGCGACGATGTCGGAATGGGCTAAAATTTAACAGGTTGATCGGAAATAAAAATCGTGCCAGGGGTAATTTCGTCATTTTTCGCGACGGTGTCGAAATCGGCTAAAATTTCACTGATTGATCGGAAACAAAAATCGCGCCGGGGGCAATTTCGTCATTTTATGTGACGGAGTCGGAGTGGGCTAAAATTTGACAGGTTGATCGGAAATAAAAATCGTGCCAGGGGTAATTTCGTCATTTTTCACGACGGTGTCGGAATGGGCTAAAATTCGATAGGTAGATCGTACACAAAAATCGCGCCAGGGGGAATTTCGTCAGTTTTCGCGACGGGGTCGGAATGGGCTGAAATTCGGCTGGTTGACTGAAAGTAAAAATTGTGCCGGGGGCAATTTCGTCATTTTTCGCGACGGGGTCGGAATGGGCTGAAATTCGGCTGGTTGACTGAAAGTAAAAATTGTGCCGGGGGCAATTTCGTCATTTTTCGCGACGGGGTCGGAATGGGCTGAAATTCGGCTGGTTGACTGAAAGTAAAAATTGTGCCGGGGGCAATTTCGTCATTTTTCGCGACGGTGTCGGAATGGGCTGAAATTCGGCTGGTTGACTGAAAGTAAAAATTGTGCCCGGGGCAATTTCGTCATTTTTCGCGACGGTTTCGGAATGGGCTGTGATTCGGCTGGTTGACTGGAAGAAAAAATTGCGACGGGGGCAATTTCGTCATTTTATGTGACGGAGTCGGAGTGGGCTAAAATTTGACAGGTTGATCGGAAACAAAATCCGCGCCAGGGCAATTTCGTCATTTTTTGCGACGGTGTCGGAATGGGCTAAAATTCGGCTGGTTGACTGGAAGCTAAAATTGCGCCGGGGGCAATTTCGTCATTTTTCGCGACGGTGTCCGAATGGGCTGAAATTTGGCTGGTTGATCGGAAACAAATATAGTGCCAGGGGCAATTTCGTCTTTTTTCGCGACGGTGTCGGAATGGGCTGAAATTTGACAAGTTGATCGGAAACAAAAATCGCGCCGGGGCAACTTCTTCATTTTTCGCGACTGTGTCGGAATGGGCTAAAATTTGACAGGTTGATCAGGAAAAAAACCGCGCCAGGGGAAATTTTGTCAT
>NW_019251489.1:0-1273 GCF_002742605.1 Olea europaea var. sylvestris
AGAGAAATTGGACTCCTTTTTTGGAGTCAAACATTTCTGCCGCCAAGATTATATATACTGACAGAGAGTGAGAGAGAAGAAAATTGAGGTAGGGAATTTAATATATTCTTACACACACTTTCTACAAAAAAAAAATAAATAAAAATAAAATAAATAAAATAATAATAATAATAAAGGGATTGACATAGACAGGGGGCTACTTGATAACATACTTGAGGCCGCCAAAATTTGGAGATTACGCAGAAGCCGAAGTTGCAGAAAAAACGGCAAATTTATTTTTTGCAAATTATTTACGTTGCATCAATTTTCGGTGATATCTTTCATAATTCCTTGTTTTTCCTCTATTAATATGAGTAGCTAAATTTAATTTTAGAGCTAATAATGTAACTGATTTGGGATCCTTTATTTCCTTTATTTGATATTTATGTTCTTTTATATTTTATGTGTGGATTTTAATTATGTTTTTAATTCTTTGAATTTTCTGACCAATTATTCAATGATTTCGTGAACAATAATTACGTAGAGATGTAGATTCTTGTTTACACCACATATTAAAATTTGATAAATTAATATAACGTGTAGAGATACCTATATTAATTACTGCGGTCCTATAGAAATTCTTAGAACGGTTATTTCATTTAATTAATTTTAATTTGTATAGAGATATGGAATTGAACTAATTAAATATGCCCAATGAAAACTCGAGAGATGTAAGTTGAATACAATAGAATAATTCGATCGAACACTACTTTAGTTTTATGAATCTCGATATTAGAAATAAATGTGACCAATAGGTGAAGATGTTCCGCTATAATCTCCATTTATTATTTGAATTTTCACTCATTTTCTGTTGCATTCACGAAATTTCTAGTAGTTAGATTTAAAAATCACATTCAATTATTATTTTTTATTTATTTTCATTAAACAGAAAGTTAGAAATAATAAATTGAGTACTAAAATATAGTCCTCGTGGGAACGATAATCCGGACTCAAAAGGTCCACTTTACTACTTATTACGATCTATCCACTTGCGGGATAAAATCAACAACAACTTTTTGCAAGGTTGAGCTTCAATTAGTCTAGCATGCATTCCATCCACAGTTTATAAATTAACACCAAACCTCAAATTAAATTACCACAGTCAACCAGACTGTCTAATCCACACAAGTATACAGTTGAATAAAAGAGACTTTTTTTAAAAAAAAATTGATCTTATAAAATCTAACCACACAGATGAATTGAAAACATCAAAACTAATCAAACGGACCAAACG
>NW_019251490.1:0-1273 GCF_002742605.1 Olea europaea var. sylvestris
TAATTCAATTGGAATTGACCCAATGAAAAGTGGTTCTTGATTTCATGATAACTTGGGGTTTGATTATTTTCGACGAATTACGACTCTAATTCGATTGGAATCGAGCCAATGAAAAGTGATTTTTGATTTCCTGAAACTTCAGGTTCATTCGTTTTCGGCTACTTGCCAGTCTAATTCGAATGGAATTCAGCCAATGAAAAGTGATTTTTGATTTCATGATAACTTCAGGTTCGTTCATTTTTGGAGAAATACTAGTCTAATTCGATTGGAATCGAGCTAATGAAAAGTAGTTTTTGATTTCATGTTAACTTCAGGCTTGATCATTTTCGGCGAATTGCCAGTCTAATTCGATTGGAATCGGGCCAATGAAAAGTTGCTTTTAATTTCATTATAACTTCGGCTTTGGTTGTTTTCAGCTAATTGCTAGTCTAATTCGATTGGAATCGAGCCAGTGGAAAGTGGTTCTTGATTTCATGATAACTTCGGGTTTGTTCTTTTTCATGAATTGCTAGTCTAACTCGATTGGAATCGAGCCAACGAAAAGTGGTTTTTGATTCCATGAAAACTTCGTGTTTGATCGTTTTCGGTGAATTGCTAGTCTAATTCGATTGGAATTGACCCAATGAAATGTGGTTTTCGATTTCATGATAACTTCAAGTTTGTTCGTTTTCGGCTAATTGTAAGTCTGATTGGATTGGAATCGACCCAATGAAAAGTGGTTCTTGATTTCATGATAACTTGGGGTTTGATCATTTTCGACGAATTACGAGTCTAATTCGATTGGAATCGAGCCAATGAAAAGTGATTTTTGATTTCCTGATAACTTCAGGTTCATTCGTTTTCGGCTACTTGCCAGTCTAATTCGATTGGAATTCAGCCAATGAAAAGTGATTTTTTGATTTCATGATGACTTCAGGTTTGTTCATTTTTGGAGAAATACTAGTCTAATTCGATTAGAACCGAGCCAATGAAAAGTGGTTTTTGATTTCATGTTAACTTCACGCTTGATCATTTTCGACGAATTGCCAGTCTAATTCGATTGGAATCGAGCCAATGAAAAGTGGCTTTTGATTTCATGATAACTTCGGCTTTGGTCGTTTTCAGCTAATTGCTAGTCTAATTCGATTGGAATCGAGCCAATGAAAAGTGGTTTTTGATTTTATGATAACATCGGGTTTGTTCTTTTTCGTGAATTACGAGTCTAACTCGATTGGAATCGAGCCAATGAAAAGTGGTTTTTGATTTCATGAAAACTTCGGGTTTGATCATTTTC
>NW_019251491.1:0-6021 GCF_002742605.1 Olea europaea var. sylvestris
CTTGCTACATGTATACTATTGTGTACACTTTAGTTTACACTTTGCCACGTGACATTACCCTGTTACACATTTTAAATTTCAAATAGTTTTCCCATCCAATTGACATTAACAACAATGTTGGTGTCAAAAAATGTGTCAAAAATCAGTGTACAAATAGCAAAATTCAATCACTAAGAACTTTGCGACTTGTACACTATGGTGTACATTTTAGTTTACACTTTACCACGTGACTGTTCCCTGTTGGACATTTTAAATTTCAAACAGTTTTCCCATCCAATTGACACTTGACAACAATGCAAGGGCCAAACAACGTGTCAAAAATTAGTGTACAAATAGCAAAGTTCAATCGGGACCTTGCTACATGAACATTATGGTGCTCACTTTAGTTTACACTTTGCCACGTGACATTACCCTGTAGGACAGTTTAAATTTCAAAGAATTTTCCCATCCAATTGATAGTTGACAACATTGCAAGTGTCAAGTGTCGTCTTAAAAATCAACGTACAAATAGCAAAGTTCAATAGGTAAGAATCGTGCGACATGTCCACTATGGTGTACACTTTTGTTTACACTTTGCCACGTGTCATTACCCTATTGGACAGTTTAAATTTCAAATAGTCTTTCCATCCAATTGACACTTGACAACAGTGAAAGTGTCAAACAGTGTGTCAAAAATCAATGTAGAAATAGCAGAGTTCAATCGGTACGAACCTTGCTACAGTATACTATGGTGTACATTTTAGTTTACACTTTATCTCGTGACATTACCCTCTTGGATAGTTTAAATTTCACACAGCTTTCCCATTCAATTAACACTTAACAATAAGGCAAGTACCGAACAACCTGCCAAAAATTATTGTACAAATAGCAAAGTTCACTCGGTAAGGACCTTGTTACATGTACACTATGGTGTATACTTTAGTTTACACTTTGCCACATGATATTACCCTGTTGGACAGCTTAAATTTCAAATAGTTTTCACATCCAATTGACAATAGTGCATGTGTCGAGCAACGTGTCAAAAGTCATTGTACAAATAGCAAAGTTCAATCGGTAAGGACCTTGTTACATGTACACTATGGTGTACACTTTAGTTTACACTTTGTCACGTGACATTACCCTGTTGGACAGTTTAAATTTCTAACAGTTCTCCCATCCAATTGACACTTGACAATAATGCAAGTGTCGAACAACGTATCAAAAATCATTGTACAAATAGCAAAGTTCAATCGGTAAGGACCTTGTTACATGTACCCTATGGTGTACTCTTTAGTTTGTACTTTGCCACGTGATATTATCCTGTTAGACAGTTTAAATTTCAAACAGTTTTTCCATCCGATTGACACTTTACAACAATTTAAGTGTCAAACAGTGTGTCCAAAATCAGTGTACAAATAGCAAAGTTCAATCGGCAAGAACCTTGTTACATGTACATTATGGTGTACACTTTAGTTTTCACTTTGCCAGGTGACATTACCTTGTTGGACAATATAAATTTTAAACAGATTTCCAAACCAATTGACCCTTGACAACGATGCAAGTGTCAGTTGTCAAGTATCAAACAACGTGTCAAAAATTAGTGTACAAATAGCAAAGCTCAATCGGTACAGACCGTCCTACATGTACACTATGGTGTACACTTTAGTTTACACTTTGCCACGTGACATTACCTGATTGGACAGTTTAAATTTCAAATAGTTTTTCCATCCAATGAACACTCGACAACAATGCAAGTGTCAAACCACGGGTAAAAAATCAGTGTACAAATAGAAAAGTTCGATCGGTAAGAACCTTGATACATGTACACTATGGTGTACACTTTATTTTACACTTTGCCATGTGACATTACCCTGTTGGATAGTTTAAATTTCAAAAAGTTTTCCCATCCTATTTACACTTAACAACAATGTAAGTGTCACACAACATGTAAAAAACCAGTGTACAAATAGCAAAGTTCAATCGGTAAGGACCTTGCGGCATGTACACTATGGTGTACACTTTAGTTTACACTTTGCCACATCACATGACCCTGTTGGACAGTTTAAGTTTCAATTAGTTTTCCCATCCAATTGACACCTGATAATAAGGCAAGTGTCAAACAATGAGTCAAAAATCAGTGTACAAATAAAAAAGTTCAATCGATAAGAACCTTACTACATGTACACTATGTTGTACACTTTAGTTTACACTTTACCACGTAGCATTACCCCCATTGGACAATTTAAATTTCAAACAATTTTCCCATCCAATTGACACTTGACAATGAAGCAAGTGTCAAACAACATTTCAAAAATCAGAGTACAAATAGCAAAGTTCAATCAGTAAGAACCTTGCGACATGTACATTATGGAGTACACTTTAGTTTACACTTTGCCACGTGATACTACCCTGCTCGACAGTTTCAATTTCAAACAATTTTCCCATCCAATTGACACCGGACAACAATGCAAGGGTCAAACAACGTATCAAAAATCAGTGTATAAATAGCAAAGTTCAATTGGGACCTTGCTACATGTACACTACGGTGCATACCTTAGTTTACACTTTGCCACGTGACATTAACCTGTTGGACAGTTTAAATTTCAAAGAGTTTTCCCATCCAATTGACACTTGACAACAATGCAAGTGTCAAACAATGTGTCAAAAATCAGCGTACAAATAGCAAAGTTCAATAGGTAAGAACCGTGCGACATTTACACAATGGTGTACACTTTAGTTTACACTTTGCCACGTGTCATTATCATGTTGGACTGTTTAAATTTCAAACAGTCTTCCCATCCAATTGATACTTGACAACAATGAAAGTATCAAACAACGTGTCAAAAATAATGTACAAATAGCAAACCTCAATCGGTAAGAACCTTGGTACATGTACACTATAGTGTAAACTTTTGTTTACACTTTACCACATGACATTACCCTTTTGGAAAGTTTAAATTTCAAACAATTTTTCAATCGAATTGACACTTGACAACAATGCTAGTGTCAAACAACGTGTCAAAAATTAGTGTACAAATAGTAACGTTCAATCGGTAAGAACCTCTTGACGTGTACACTTTAGTTTACACTTTGCCATGTAATATTACCTTGTTGGACAATTTAAATTTTAAACAGGTTTTGAATCTGATTGACACTTAACAACAATGCAAGTGTCAAACAATGTGTCAAAAATCAGTGTACAAATATAAAAGTTCAATCGAAAAGAACCCTGCGACATGTACACTATGGTGTACACTTTTGTTTACACTTTGCCACGTGACAGTTCCCTGTTTGACATTTTAAATTTCAAACGATTTTCCCAATTCATTTGACACTGGTAAACAATGCAAGTGTCAAACAACGTGTCAAAAATCAGTGTACAAATAGCAAAGTTTAATCAATAAGAACCTTGCAACATGTACACTATGGTGTACACTTAGTTTACACTTTGCAACGTGTCATTACCCTGTTGGACAGTTTAAATTTCAAACAGACTTTCCATCAAATTGACAGTTGACAACATTGCAAGTGTCAAACCATGTGTCAAAAATCAATGTACAAATAGCAAAGTTCAATTGATAAGGACCTAGTTACATGTACATTATGGTGTACAATTTAGTTTACACTTTGCCACGTAACATTACCCCGTTGGACAGTTTAAATTTTAATCAGTTTTCCCATCCAATTGAGACTTGACTCCAAGGCAAGTGTCAAACAACGTGTCCAAAATCAGTGTACAAATAGCAAAGTTCAATTTGTAAAAACTTTGCTACATGTACACTATGGTGTATACTTTAGTTTACACATTACCACATGACATTACCCTGTTGGACAGTTTAAATTTCAAATAGTTTTCCTATCCAATTGACACTTGGCAATACGTAAGCATCAAACAATGTGTCAAAAATTAGTGTACAAATAGCAAAGTTCAATAGGTAAGAACCTTGCTACATGTACACTATTGTGTACACTTTAGTTTACAGTTGGCCACGTGACATTACCCTATTACACATTTTAAATTTCAGACAGTTTTCCCATCCAATTGACAGTTGAGAGCGATGCAATGGTCAAACAACATGTAAAAATCAGTGTACAAATAGAAAAGTTCAATCGGGACCTTGCTACATGAACACTATGGTGCACACTTTAGTTTACACTTTGCCACGTGACATTACCCTATTGGACAGTTTAAATTTCAAAGAGTTTTCCAATCCAATTGACACTTGACAACATTCCAAGTGTCAAATAACATCTTAAAACTCAGTGTATAAATAGTAAAGTTCAATAGGTAAGAATCGTACGATAGGTACACTATGGTGTATACTTTTGTTTACACTTTACCACGTGTCATTACCCTGTTAGACAGTTTAAATTTCAAATAGTCTTCTCATCCAATTGACACTGGATAACAATGAAAGTGTCAAACAACGTGTCAAAAATTAATGTACATATAACAAAGTTCAATCAGTTCGAACCTTGCTACTTGTACACTATGTTGTACATTTTAGTTTACACGTTGCCACGTGACATTACCCTGTTGGATAATTTAAATTTCAAACAGTTTTTCCATCCAATTGACACTTGACAATAATTCAAGTGCCGAACAATGTGCCAAAAATCATCGTACAAATAGCAAAATTTAATCGGTAAGGACCTTGTTACATGTACACTAGGTGCACACTTTAGTTTACACTTTGTCACGTGACATTACCTTGTTGGACAATTTAAATTTTAAACAGTTTTTCCATCTAATTGAGACTTGACAACAATGTAAGTGTCAAACAACATGTCCAAAATTAGTGTACAAATGGCTAAGTTCAGTCGGTAAGAACCTTGTTACATGCACATAATGGTGTACACTTGAGTTTAAACTTTGCCAGGTGACATTGCC
Source organism: Olea europaea var. sylvestris (assembly GCF_002742605.1). Classification (NCBI taxonomy): domain Eukaryota; kingdom Viridiplantae; phylum Streptophyta; class Magnoliopsida; order Lamiales; family Oleaceae; genus Olea; species Olea europaea. The sequence goes on from NW_019251491.1 coordinate 4,871, forward strand.
CTGTTGGACAGTTTAAATTTTAAATAATTTTCCAATCCAATTGACACTTGACAACAATTCAAGTGTCAAACAACATGTCAAAAACTAGTGTACAAATAGCAAAGTTCAATCGGTACGGATTGTGCAACATGTACACTATGGTGTACACTTTAGTTTACACTTTACCACGTGACATTACCCGGTTAGATAGTTTAAATTTCAAATAGTTTTCCCATCCAATTGACACTTGATAACAATGCAAGTGTCAAACCACGGGTCAAAAATCAATGTACAAATAGCAAAGTCCGATCGGTAAGAACCTTGATACATGTACACTTTAGTTTACACTTTGCCATGTGACATTACCCTGTTGGACAATTTAGATTTCAAAAATATTTCCCAACCTGTTTACACTTGAGAACAATGCAAGTGTCGAACAACATGTAAAAAACCAGTATACAAGGTCCTGGTACATTATGGTGTACACTTTAGTTAACACTTGCGACATGTACATTATGGTGTACACTTTAGTTAACACTTTGCCACGTTACATTACCCTGATGGACAGTTTAAGTTTTAATTAGTTTTCCCATCCAATTGACGCTTGACAACAATCCAAGTGTCAAACAATGAGTCAAAATTCAGTGTACAAATAGCAAAGTTCAATCGGTAAGAACCTTGCTATATGTACACTATGGTGTACACTTTAGTTTAGACTTTGCCATGTGACATTACCCCATTGGACATTTTAAATTTCAAACAATTTTCCCATCCAATTGACACTTGACAACGAAGCAAGTGTCAAATAACGTGTCAAAAATTAGAGTGCAAATAGCAAAGTTTAGTCAGTAAGAACCTTGCGACATGTACACTATGGAGTACACTTTAGTTTACACTTTGCCACGTGACACTACCCTACTGGGCAGTTTTGTAATGCCCCGATTCCTAGTGGACTGGAACGCTACTTACTTTACATAGCTTAATCGATGGTTTAGTAACAAGTGTATACATTTTAGCGGAAGCTTACATCTTCGGATAATAATTTAAATCACAATACTTCAAATACTTTATACAAAAACACTGAATCATTTTTCAAAACAACAAAAAGTAATTTATTTGAAGAAAACATAACTTGTTCTCGCATTCTGCGTTATTCAAAACTTTAAAGAAAT
>NW_019251491.1:14083-16602 GCF_002742605.1 Olea europaea var. sylvestris
TCAAAATAAAATTCACCAATGGTACAAGGGACAGTGAAACTCCCTGGATCTTTCAATTTTGGTGGGAGCTTTCTTTGAATCCTAGCACTGCACTCCTCTGTTAGCATAACTGTCTCGTTATCTCCTAGCTTCCTTTTGTTTGATAGGATGTCTTTCAGGAATTTTCCATAGCTAGGCATTTGGACTAGTGCTTCAGTGAACGGGATGTTGATATGGAGCTTCTTGAAGACTTCGAGAAACTTCTTGTATTACTGTTCCATCTTTTGCTTCTTCAGCCTCTGTGGGAATGGTATGGGTGGCTCATAGGGGTTCATAGCTACAGTTTCTTTATCCCTTGAGTTTCCTTTATTTGCTCTCGGTGTTGGCTCTTCTGTCTGTTCTTCTTACTCCAAAATCTCTTCTACTTCAGGAGACACCTCATCTTTGCTTGCCACGGGATTATTCACTTATCTCTCTGGCAATTCTACTCCACTTCTCGTTGTTATAGCCTTTGCATGCTCTTTAGGATTGACTTCTGTGTTACTTGGCAGGCTGCTTGGTGCTCTACCTATTAATACAACTGCCATCTGTCCCATCTAAGTTTCCAAATTCTTAATGGCTGCATTCTGGTCCTGAAGAGTGGCTTCTGTCTTCTTCATGAATTGGTTGTTCGCCTCCATATATTGGTTGGTCTATTCCATGAATTTGCTGAACATTTCTTCCAATTGAGGCTTCTTCTCTTGCTGTTGATATTGCCCCTGTGGCCTGTTCTGATTTTGGTTGCTCCAAGAAAAATTGGGGTGCTTTTTCTAGCTTGGGTTGAAGGTCTCTCCATACACGTTATTCTGCTGGCATTGTCCCTATTGAGCAAAATCTGCTTGCTCTTTTCCTTGTATCAAAATTGGGCATTCTGCTGTCACATGCTCAGCTCCACATTCCTCACAATTTGCCTTCTTTGTCTGCGCTGCATTAGCTGACTGGGTAATGTTTTCCACCTTGTGAAATAAGGAATCAATCTTAGCAGATAACGCTGAATATACGTCCACTTCATAAACTCCTGTGTCTTCTTTGGTACTGCTCGTTCCATGGTCCACATTGCTGAGGTTGTAGCCATTGTCTCATATAACTTCAACGCTTCATCAATTGTTTTTGTGGACAATGACCCATTAGTTGAAGAGTCGACCATGCTCTTGAAAGCTGGAAGTAGCCCTGCATAGAAATATTGGACCTGAAGTCCCTTGCTAATCCCGTGGTGCGGACACTTCCTTAGTAGATTTTTGAATCTGTTCTAAGCCTCATCAAAATTCTCAGATTCACCTTGCCTGAAGATAGATATGTCGTGGTTTAGCTTTGCAATCTTGGCCGGTGGGAAGAACTTAGTACAGAACTTCTGAGCTAGGTCATTCCAAGTAGTAATGCTGGCTATCGGCTGAGAATCAAGCCATTCAATCGCCTTGTCCCGCAAAGTATGTGGAAACAGTCTTAATCTTATGGTGTCGTCAGAGATTCCTTTATATCTGAAGTGCTGGCACATCTCTAAGAATCGCGAGATGTGCGTGTACGGATTCTCTTCAATTCTTCCATAAAACTGATGTCCGTTCTAGAACAGTTGTATCACATTTGTCTTTAACTGGAAATTTGGCTGCCCAAACGGTGGATATACGATGTTGGACTGGCTTTGAATGATTTGAGGGGTGATGAACTCTCCAACGAGCATGTTTCCTTCGTCTTCTTCCCCTCTTTGATTGGCTTGTACAATAGGATTGTGTTGTACGTTCTCCATCTGATTTCTTGCTGCTCCATTTTCTCTCTGCCTTCTTCTGAAGCTTCTTTTGATCTCTGGGTCGGCTGAGAGTAGATCTCCTTCAGCAAATCTTGGCATGCACTTCTGCAATAGAATTCAATTTAAAGACTTAAGTAATTAAAATATGCACTTATGTAATAAAACTAACTAGCAATAAAATAAAATGAATTAAAATAAATTAAAAATAAAAGTTTGAATTAGTACTAAATTGAATAAAATTAAACGAATACTCAATCCCCGGCAACGGAGCCAAAAACTTGTTCACGAAATAATTCTTTCGATTTAAAACTACTGCAAGTGTACGGTTCGTAACAAGTACTAAAGTGGATTTTAAAAAGTCCAAATATCGTCCCTCAGAGATTGAGTAGTTCAATTCTATATAATCTAGCCTTAATCGAATCTAATTGAGTGAAAATATGGTATAAATGAAAAAAGCCCTAATTTCAATTAAGAAACCCTAATTTCAACTAAAAACCCTAATTTCTATTGAAAACCCTAATTTCTCAATTAGAAACCCTAATTTCGAAATTTCTCTAATTAAATGACTCAAACACTCAAGTAAATGAAATTATGCAAACTCAAAAGCTAATTTATGGAAATTAATCAAACTAAAATCACTAGGATCACGATTCCCCAACTAAAGTTATAGAAATCCTAATTTCATAAAATTAATGACTCGATGGAAATTTGCCAATTCAATGTTCCTAATTCTATCCAATATATTCTCTCGATATAT
>NW_019251491.1:20993-69723 GCF_002742605.1 Olea europaea var. sylvestris
TAAGTAGAAAAACAATGGGACAATTGACGTCACTACCCACCTCTCAAGCGGAGTTAGTCAAGGACTTGGAAAAGTTGCAGATCGAAGTGGTTACCACACCAAGACAAGTCACTGCTCATCTAGCAACTTTAATAATTCGACCTACTCTTAGAGATCGAGTTATAGAAGCACAAAATAAAGACTCATTTTTGCAGAAGATTAAGAATGAAGTTGGTACCAATAAATAAAAGGACTTTGAAATAGCTGAGGATCAGGCACTGATATTTAGAGGAAGAATTTACGTGTCTAAAGCTGAAGCCTTGAGAAACGAGATATTAAAAGAAGCTCATTCCACCCCGTACACCGCACATCCCGGTGGTATGAAAATGTATCGAGATCTTCGAGATACATTTTGGTGGAGAAATATGAAAAGAAGTATAGGGCTATACGTGCAGAAGTGCATGGTATGTAAACAGGTTAAGGCAGAACACAAAAAACCAGCTGGATTATTAAATCCACTAGATATACCTTAATGGAAATGGGAAAATATCACGATGGACTTTGTGGTTGGATTCTCGAAGTCAGCAAGAGGAAATAATGTTATATGGGTAGTAGTGGATTTACTAACGAAGTCAGCTCATTTTCTTCCAGTGAAAATGACATTCAGTTTAGACCAATTAGCACAGTTGTACATTAAAGAGGTTGTGAGATTACACGGTGTACCTGTATCCATTGTGTCTGATAGAGACCCAAGGTTTACGCTCAAATTTTGGAAAAGCCTACAAGGAGCTATGGGAACGAAGCTAAACTTTAGTACAGCATATCACCCTCAGTCCGATGGTCAGTCTGAAAGGACCATCCAAACTTTGGAAGACATGCTGAGAACATGTGTTTTGGATCTAGGAGGTAATTGGGAGTCATACTTACCTCTAGTAAAGTTCTCTTATAATAACAGTTTCCAAGCAACTGTTGGAATGGCACCATACGAAGCTCTCTATAGTAGAAGATGTAGATCCCCTGTTCATTGGAATGAAGTCGGAAAGATGAGAGTTTTAGGACCAGAAATGGTTGAAAGGACGATCGAGGTAATCGATAAGATCCGTGCAAGAATAAAGGTAGCATAGGATCGACAAAAGAGCTATGCAAATACAAGGAGGAAGGATTTAGAATTCCAAGTTCGGGATAAAGTGTTTCTGAAAGTAGCACCGATGAAAGGTGTACTTAGATTTGGAAAGAAAAGCAAGCTACGACCTCGGTATATCGAACCTTTTGAGATACTTAATAGAGTCGAAAATGTGGCTTACCAACTAGCTTTGCCACCTGAATTATCGACAGTGCACAATGTGTTCCATATATCGATGATAAAGAAGTATGTACATGATCCTAATCATGTAGTGAGTTATCAAACCTTGGAGGTACAGAAAGATTTGTCGTACGAGGAACTACCGATCAAGATATTGGATCGAAAAGTGCATAAACTAAGGAATAAAGAGATTCAGCTGGTTAAGATACAGTGAAATTATCACGGCGTAGAAGAAGCCACTTGGGAAAAAGAAGAAGAAGCCAAAGACAAGTATCCAACAATATTCACCCAATCAGAAGGTAAATTTGGAGGACGAAATTTTAATTAAGGTGTGGGGGATGTAGAACCCCAAATAATTCTAGACACCTTAGTGGCACTAAGACATGAATATTGGATGACTAAAGTATACTTTAGATTTTTAGTCTCATTTGAGACCCATTTTCGACAGAGGAAACATTTGATTTGGCAAATTATATTTAAATAAAAGTTGTATCTCTTTGAGTTGTCTTTCTAACGTACTTTGAATTACCTTAATCGGATATCGGGAGAAGAACTTATGATAGAAACATTGAAGGCTGTGCAGTGTCAACGGACTAAAACCGGTCGACCGAAACTGCCTGAAATAAAAATTCTCGTTTTTCTCTAGAATTTAAATATTTATTTTCATCAATTATTTTCAAAAAGGGCCACCCACATTTTTGGCAATAAAAACCCCATTAAATTGAAGCATTTAACCTCAAACTTAAATGGCACCCATGTTTTCTCTCTTAAATGAAGTTTGACCCTTCATTTGCTTTAAGTTATGGGATATTTACCTATAAATAGAGACCTCATTTCACTTATTTTTCTCGCACCAAAAGCAAGAGCTTTTACATACTGAAGAAAGAGTTTCCAAGAGAGAAAAAAAGAGGGAGGAAAATTATTTTTCCTAGAAGTTTAAGAAGTGTTTTCAAGCATCAATTCTCAGCGATTTTCAAACATCCAAGGTAGTGCATTTCTTTCAACGTCCAAGTTTCATCGAAGTTTTCAAAGTTTCAAAAGCATCAATCAAGGTAGGTAGAGGTGCAATGTGTTTAATCGTGTTAAGTTATAAGTTTCGATACATGTTAATGTTTGTATGTCAAATGGTACTCTGGTACGGCATATCCCTCTATGTTAATGGTTGTATGTCAAATGGTACTCCAGTACGGCATACCCCTCTATGTTGAAGAAATGTTCGTATGTCAAATGGTGCCCTCAGGTACGGCATACCCCTTCATGTCAAATGGTGCCTCCGGGTACGGCATGTATGAAAAGTTATAAAGTTAATATTTTGAAATTTATAGCTTGATCACGAATGTACCTATGACACCTATTGAGTTTTTCAACTCATGGGTTTCCCATCCAATTGACACTAGACAACAATGCAAGGGTCAAACAACGTGTCAAAAATCAGTGTATAAATAGAAAAGTTCAATTGGGACCTTGCTACATGTACACTATGGTGCATACTTTAGTTTACACATTGCCTCGTGACATTTCCTATTGGATAGTTTAAATTTCAAAGAGTTTTCCCATCCAATTGACACTTGACAACAATGCAAGTGTCAAACAATTTGTCAAAAATTAGCGTATAAATAACAAAGTTCAATGGGTAAGAACTGCGCGACATTTAAACTATGGTGTACACTTTAGTTTACACTTTGCCACGTGTCATTACCATGTTAGACTGTTTAAATTTAAGACAGTCTTCCCATCCAATTGACGCTTGACAACAATGGAAGCATCAAACAACATGTTAAAAATCAATGTACAAATAGCAAACCTCAATCGGTAAGAACCTTGCTACATGTACACTGTGGTGTACACTTTAGTCTTCACTTTGCCACGTGACATTACCCTGTTGGACAATTTAAATTTCAAAAAGTTTTCCCATCATATTGACACTTGACAATAATGCAAGAGTGGAACAATGTGCAAAAAATCATTGTACAAATAGCAAAGTTCAATCGGTAAGGACCTTGTTACATATACACTATGGTGTACACTTTAGTTTACACTTTGCCACGTGACATTACTCTATTGGACAGTTTAAATTTCAAACAATTTTCCCATGCAATTGTCACTTGACAACAAAGTGTAATTTAAACTATCATAAAGGGCAATGTCACGTGGCAAAGTGTAAACCAAAGTGTACATCATAGTGTATATGTAGCAAGGTCTTTACCAATTGAACTTTGATATTTGTACAACGATTTTCTACACGTTGTTTGACACTTGCATTATTGTCAAGTGCCAATTGGATGGAAAAACTATTTGCAATTTAAACTGTCCAACAAGGTAATGTCACGTGGCAAAGTGTAAACTAAAGTGTACACCATAGTATACATGTAGCAAGGTTCATACCGATTGAACTTTGATATTTGTACATTAATTTTTGACACGTAGTTTGACACTAGCATTGTCGTCAAGTGTCAATTGGATGAGAAAACTATTTAAAATTTAAGCTGTCCAACAGGGTAATGTCATGTGGTAAAGTGTAAACTAAAGTGTGTACACAATAGTGTACATGTGGTAAGGTTCTTGCAGATTGAACTTTGCAATTTGTACACTGATTTTTGACACGTTGTTTGACACTTGCATTGTTGCCAAGTGTCAATTGGATAGGAAAACTGTTTGAAATTTAAACCGTCCAACAGGGTAATGTCACGTGGCAAAGTGTAAACTAAAGTGTGTACACCATAGTGTACATGTGGCGAGGTTGTTACCGATTGAATTTTTGCTATTTGTACACTCATTTTCGACATGTCGTTTGACCCTAGCGTTGTTGTCACCTTTCAATTGGATGGGAAAACTATTTGCAATTTAAACTGTCCAACAGGGTAATGCCAAGTGGCAAAGTGTAAACTAAAGTGTTCACCATAGTGTACATGTAGCAAGGTTCATACCAATTGAACTTTGCTATTTGTACAATGATTTTTGACACGTTGTTTTGACACTTGTATTGTTGTCAACTGTCAATTAGATGGGAAAAAAGTTCGAAATTTAAACTGCCCAACAGAATAGTGTCATGTGGCAAAGTGTAAACTAAAGTGTGCTCACCATACTGTACATGTGGCAACGTTCTTACCGATTGAACGTTGCTATTTGTACATTGATTTTTGACACGTTGTTTAACACTTGCATTGTTATCAAGTATCAATTGGATGGGAAAATTGTTTAAATTTTAAACTGTCCAACATAGTAATGACACATGGCAAAGTGTAAATTAAAGTGTACACCATAGTGTATATGTAGCAAGGTCTTTACCGATTGAACTTTGCTATTTGTACACTAATTTTTGACACTTGCATTGTTGTCAAGCGTCAAGTGGATGGGAAAACTGTTTGAAATTTATACTGTCCAACATGGTATTGACACGCGACAAAGTGTAAACTAAAGTGTACACCATAGTGTACATGTAGCAAGGTTCATACCGATTGAACTTTGCTATTTGTACACTGATTTATGACACGTAATTTTACACTAGCATTTTTCTCAAGTGCCGATTGGATGGAAAAACTGTTTGAAATTTAAGCCGTCCAACAGGGTAACGTCATGTGGCAAAGTCTAAAATAAAGTGTGTGCACCATAGTGTACATGTGGCAAGGTTCTTACAGATTGAACTTTGCTATTTGTACACTCATTTTGGACACGTAGTTTGACACTAACACTGTCGTCAAGTGTCAATTGGATGGAAAAACTGTTTGAAATTTAAGCTATCCAACAGGGTGATGTCACGTGGCAAAGTGTAAACTAATCTGTGTACACCATAGTGTACATGCGGCAAGGTTCTCACCTGTTGAATTTTTGCTATTTGTACGCTGATTTTAGACACGTCGTTTGACACTAGCATTCTTGTCACCTGTCAATTGGACGGGAACACTGTATGAAATTTAAATTGTCCAACAGGGTAATGTCTCGTGGCAAAGTGTAACTTAAAGTGTGTACACAATAGTGTACATGTCGCAAGGTTCTTACAGATTGAACTTTGCTATTTGTACACTGATATTTGACATGTTGTTTGACACATGCATTGTTGTCAAGCGTCAATTGGATAGGAAAACTATTTGTAATTTAAACTGTCCAACGGAGTAATGTCTCGTGGCAAAGTATAAACTCAAGTGTATACCATAGTGTACATGTAGCAAAGTTCATACCGATTGAACTTTGCTATTTGTACACTGATTTTTGACACGTTGTTTAACACCTGCATTGTTGTCAAGTGCCAATTGGATGGGAAAACTATTTGAAATTTATACTTTCCAATAGGGTAATATCATGTGGCAAAGTGTAAACTAAAGTGTACACCATATTGTATATGTAGCAAGGTCCTTAACGATTGAACTTTGCTATTTGTACACTGAGTTTTGACACGTTGTTTGACACTTGTATTGTTGTCAAATGTTAATTAGATGGGAAAACTCTTTGAAATTTAAACTGTCCAACAGGATAATGTCTCGTGGCAAAGTGTAAACTAAAGTGTACACCATAGTGTACATGTAGCAAGGTCCTTACCGATTGAACTTTACTAATTGTACACTAATTTTCGACACGTTGTTTAAAACTTGCTTTGTTGTCAAGTATCAATTGGATTGGAAAACTATTTGAAATTTAAACTGTTCGACAGGGTAATGTCACGTGACAATGTGTAAACTAACGTGTACACCATATTGTACATGTAGCAAGGCTCTTACCAATTGAACATTGCTATTTGTACGCTGATTTTGACACGTTGTTTGACACATGCATTGTAGCCAAGTGTCAATAGGATGGGAAAACTATTTGCAATTTAAATTGTCCAACAGGGTAATGTCTTGTGGCAAAGTGGAAACTAAAGTGTATACCATGGTGTACATGTAGCAAGGTTCATACCGATTGAACCTTGCTATCTGTACACTAATTTTCGACACTTTGTTTGACACCTGCATTGTTGTCAAGTGCCAATTGGATGGGAATACTGTTTGAAATTTATACTATCCAATAAGGTAATGTCATGTGGCAAAGTGTAAACTAAAGTGCACACCATTGTGTATATGTAGCAAGGTCCTTACCGATTGAACTTTGATATTTGTACACTAATTTTCGACACATTGTTCGACACTTGCATTGTTGTCAAGTGTCAATTGGATGGAAAAATTGTTTGAAATTTAAACTGTCTATCAGGATAATGTCTCGTGGCAACGTGTAAACTAAAGTGTACATGTAGCGAGGTCCTTACCGATTGAACTTTACTAATTGTACACTACTTTCCGACACGTTGTTTGACACTTGCATTGTTTTCAAGTGTTAATTGGATAGGAAAACTATTTAAAATTTAAAATGTCCAACAAGGTAATGTCACGTGACATTGTGTAAACTAAAGTGTACTCCAGAGTGTACATGTAGCAAGGTTCTTACCGATTGAACTTTACTAATTGTACAATGCTTTTCGACACGTTGTTTGACACTTGCATCGTTGTCAAGTGTTAATTGGACAGGAAAACTATTTGAAATTTAAAATGTCCAATAGGGTAATGTAACGTGACATTGTGTAAACTAAAGTGTACTCCAAAGTGTACATGTAGCAAGCTTCTTACCGATTGAACTTTGCTATTTGTATACTGATTTTTGACACGTTGTTTGACACATGCATTGTTGCCAAGTGTAAATTGGATGGGAAAACTATTTGTAATTTAAAATGTCCAACAGGGTAATGTCTCGTGGCAAAGTGTAAACTAAAGTGTATACCGTAGTGCACATTTAGCAAGGTTCATACCGATTGAACTTTGCTATTTGTACACTGATTTTCGACACGATGCTTGACACTTGCATTATTTCCAAGTCCCAATTGGAGGGAAAACTGTTTGAAATTTATACTATCCAATAGGGTAATGTCATGTGGCAAAGTGTAAACTAAAGTGTACAGCATAGTGTATATGTAGCAAGAACCTTGCCGATTGAATTTTGATATTTGTACACTGATTTTTGACACGTTGTTTGACACTTGCATTGTTGTCAAGTGTCAATTGGATGGAAAAACATTTTGAAATTTAAACTGTCCAACAGGATAATGTCTCATGGCAATGTGTAAACTAAAGTGTGCACCATAGTGTGCATGTATTAAGGTTCACACCGATTGAACTTTGCTATTTGTACACTAATTTTCGACACGTTGTTTAACACTTGCATTGTTGTCAAGTGTCAATTGGATGGGAAAACTATTTGCAATTTAAATTGTCGGACAAGGTAAAGTCGCATGGCAAAGTGTAAACTAAAGTGTACACCATAGTTTACATGTAGCAAGGTTCTTACCGATTGAACATTGCTATTTGTACACTGATTTTTAACACGTTCTTCGACACAGGCATTGTTTTCAAGTGTCAATTAGATGAGAAAGCTATTTGTAATTTAAACTGTCATAAAGGGTAATGTTTCGTGGCAAAGTGTAAATTAATGTGTACACCATAGTGCACATGTAGCAAGGTTCATACCGATTGAACTTTGCTATTTGTACACTGATTTTCGACACGTTGTCTAACACTTGCATGGTCGTCAAGTGTCAATTGGATGGGAAAACTGTTTGAAAGTTAAACTGTCAAATAGGGTAATGATAGGTAACAAAGTGTAAACTAAAGTGTACACCATAGTGTATACGTGGCAAGGTCCTCACCGATTGAACTTTGCTATTTGTACACTGATTTTGGACACGTTGTTTGACACATGCATTGTTGTCATGTGTCAGTTGGATGGGAAAATTGTTTGTAATTTAAACTGTCCAATAGGGTAATGTCTCGTGGCAAAGTGTAAACTTAAGTGCAAACCATAGTGTACATGTAGCAAGCTTCATACCGATTTAACTTTGCTACTTGTACACTAATTTTTGACACGTTGTTTCATACCTACATTGTTGTCAAGTGCCAATTGGATGGGAAAACTATTTGAAATTTATACTATCCAATAGGATAATGTCACGTCGTAAAGTGTAAACTAAACTGTACACCATAGTGTACATGTAGGAAGGTCCTTACCAATTGAACTTTGCTATTTGTACAATGATTTTCTACACGTTGTTTGACACTTGCATTCTTGTCAAGTGCCAATTGGATGGGAAAACTATTTGCAATTTAAGCTGTCCAACAGGGTAAAGTCACGTGGCAAAGTGTAAACTAAAGTGTACACCATAGTGTACATGTAGCAAGGTTCCTACCGATTGAACCTTGCTATTTGTACAATGATTTTTAACACGTTCTTCGACACATGCATTATTGTCAAGTGTCAATTGGATGGAAAAAATGTTTGTAATTTAAACTATCATAAAGGGCAATGTCACGTGGCAAAGTGTAAACCAAAGTATACACCATAGTGTATATGTAGCAAGGTCTTTACCAATTGAACTTTGACATTTGTACAATGATTTTCTACACGTTGTTTGACACTTGCATTGTTGTCAAGTGCCAATTGGATAGGAAAACTATTTGCAATTTAAACTGTCCAATAGGGTAATGTCAAGTGGCAAAGTGTAAACTAAAGTGTTCACCATAGTGTACATGTAGCAAGGTTCATACCGATTGAACTTTGCTATTTGTACAATGATTTTTGACACGTTGTTTTGACACTTGTATTGTTGTCAAGTGTCAATTAGATGGAAAAACATTTCGAAATTTAAACTGTCCAACAGGATAGTGTCATGTGGCAAAGTGTAAACTAAAGTGTGCGCACCATACTGTACATGTGGCAACGTTCTTACCGATTGAATGTTGCTATTTTTTACATTGATTTTTGACATGTTGTTTAACACTTGCATTGTTATCAAGTATCAATTGGATGGGAAAATTGTTTGAATCTTAAACTATCCAACATAGAAATGACATGTGGCAAAGTGTAAATTAAAGTGTACACCATAGTATATATGTAGCATGGTCCTTACCTATTGAACTTTGCTATTTGTACACTAATTTTTGACACTTGCATTGTTGTCAAGCGTCAATTGGATGGGAAAACTGTTTGAAATTTATCCTGTCCAACATGGTACTGACACGCGGCAAAGTGTAAACTAAAGTGTACACCATAGTGTACATGTAGCAAGGTTCATACCGATTGAACTTTGCTACTTGTACACTGATTTATGACACGTAATTTAACACTAGCATTTTTGTCAAGTGCCAATTGGATGGGAAAACTGTTTGAAATTTAAGAAGTCGAACAGGGTAATGTCACGTGGCAAAGTGTAAACTAAAGTGCGTACACCATAGTGTACATGTGGCAAGGTTCTTATAGATTGAACTTTGCTATTTGTACACTCATTTTGGACACGTAGTTTGACACTAACACTGTCGTCAAGTGTCAATTGGATGGAAAAACTATTTGAAATTTAAGTTATCCTACAGGGTAATGTCACGTGGCAAAGTGTAAACTAAAGTGTGTACACCATAGTGTACATGCGGCATAGTTCTCACCTGTTGAATTTTTGCTATTTGTACACTGATTTTTGACATGTCGTTTGACACTAGCATTCTTATCACCTGTCAATTGGATGGGAAAAATGTATGAAATTTAAATTCTCCAACACGGTAATGTCTCGTGGCAAAGTGTAACTTATAGTGTGTACACAATAGTGTACATGTCGCAAGGTTCTTACAGATTGAACTTTGCTATTTGTACACTGATATTTGACATGTTGTTTGACACATACATTATTGTCAAGCGTCAATTGGATGGGAAAACTATTTGAAATTTATACTATCCAATAGGGCAATGTCATGTGGCAAAGTGTAAACCAAAGTGTACATCGTAGTGTATATGTAGCAAGGTCCTTACCAATTGAACTTCGCTATTTGTACAATGATTTTCTACACGTTGTTTGACACTTGCATTCTTGTCAAGTGCCAATTGGATGGGAAAACTGTTTGCAATTTAAACTGTCCAACAGGGTAATGTCACGTGGTAAAGTGTAAACTAAAGTGTACACCACAGTGTATATGTAGCAAGTTCCTTAACGATTGAACTTTGCTATATGTACACTGATTTTTGACACGTTGTTTGACACTTGTATTGTTGTCAAATGTTAATTAGATGGGAAAACTCTTTGAAATTTAAACTGTCCAACAAGACAATGTCTCATGGCAAAGTGTAAACTAAAGTGTACACCATAGTGTACATGTAGCAAGGTCCTTACCGATTGAACTTTACTAATTGTATACTAATTTTTGACACGTTGTTTAAAACTTGCTTTGTTGTCAAGTATCAATTGGACTGGAAAACTATTTGAAATTTAAATTGTCCGACAGGGTAATGTCACGTGACAATGTGTAAACTAAAGTGTACACCATAGTGTACATGTAGCAAGGTTCTTACCAATTGAACATTGCTATTTGTACACTGATTTTTGACACGTTGTTTGACACATGCATTGTCGCTAAGTGTTAATTGGATGGGAAAACTATTTGTAATTTAAATTGTCCAACAGGGTAATGTCTCGTGGTAAAGTGGAAACTAAAGTGTATACCATAGTGTACATGTAGCAAGGTTCATACCGATTGAACTTTGCTATCTGTACACTGATTTTCGACACTTTGTTTGACACCTGCATTGTTGTCAAGTGCCAATTGGATGGGAAAATTGTTTGAAATTGATACTATCCAATAGGGTAATGTCACGTGGCAAAGTGTAAACTAAAGTGCACACCATTGTGTATATGTAGCAAGGTCCTTACCGATTGAACTTTGATATTTGTACACTGATTTTCTATACATTGTTCGACACTTGCATTGTTGTCAAGTGTCAATTGGATGGAAAAATTGTTTGAAATTTAAATTTTCTATCAGGATAATGTCTCATGGCAATGTGTAAATTAAAGTGTACATGTAGCGAGGTCCTTACCCATTGAACTTCACTAATTGTACACTACTTTTCGTCACGTTGTTTGACACTTGCACTGTTGTCAAGTGTTAATTGGATAGGAAAACTATTTTAAATTTAAAATGTCCAACAGGGTAATGTCACGTGACTTTGAGTAAACTAAAGTGTACACCAGAGTGTACATGTAGTAAAGTTCTTACCGATTAAACTTTACTAATTGTACACTGCTTTTCGACATGTTGTTTGACACTTGCATTGTTGTCAAGTGTTAATTGGACAGAAAAACTATTTGAAGTTTAAAATGTCCAATAGGGTAATGTCACGTGACATTGTGTAAACTAAAGTGTACTCCAAAGTGTACATGTAGCAAGGTTCTTACCGATTGAACTTTGCTATTTGTACACTGATTTTTGACACGTTGTTTGACACATGCATTGTTGCCAAGTGTCAATTGGATGAGAAAACTATTTGTAATTTAAATTGTCCAACAGGGTAATGTCTCGTCGCAAAGTGTAAACTCAAGTGTATACCGTGGTGCACATGTAGTAAGGTTCATACCGATTGAACTTTGCTATTTCTACACTGATTTTCGACACGATGTTTGACACCTGCATTATTTCCAAGTCCCAATTGGATGGGAAAACTGTTTGAAATTTATACTGTTCAATAGGGTAATGTCATGTGGGAAAGTGTAAACTAATGTGTACACCATAGTGTATATGTTGCAAGGACCATATCGATTGAACTTTGATATTTGTACACTGATTTTCGACACGTTGTTTGACACTTGCATTGTTGTCAAGTGTCAATTGGATGGAAAAATATTTTGAAATTTAAACTGTCCAACGGGATAATGTCTCATGGCAATGTGTAAACTAAAGTGTACACCATAGTGTACATGTATCAAGGTTCATATCGATTCAACTTTGCTATTTGTACACTAATTTTCGACATGTTCTTTGACACTTGCATTGTTGTCAAATGCCAATTGGATGGGAAAACTATTTGCAATTTAAATTGTCGAACAAGGAAAAGTCGCATGGCAAAGTGTAAACTAAAGTGTACACCATAGTTTACATGTAGCAAGGTTCTTACCGATTGAACCTTGCTATTTGTACACTGATTTTTAACACGTTCTTCGACACATGCATTGTTGTCAAGTGTCAATTGGATGAGAAAACTGTTTGTAATTTAAACTATCATAAAGGGTAATGTCTCCTGGCAAAGTATAAACTAAAGTGTACACCAAAGTGCACATGTAGCAAAGTTCATACCGATTGAACTTTGCTATTTGTACACTGATTTTTGACACGTTGTTTGACAATTACATGGTCGTCAAGTGTCAATTGATGGGAAAACTGTTTGAAAGTTAAACTATCAAATAGGGTAATGACATGTGACAAAGTGTAAATTAAAGTGTACACCATAGTGTATACGTAGCAAGGTCCTCACCGATTGAACTTTGCTATTTGTACACTGATTTTGGATACGTTGTTTGACACATGCATTCTTGTCAAGTGCCAATTGGATGGGAAAACTATTTGCAATTTAAACTGTCCAACAGGGTAATGTCACGTGGCAAAGTGTAAACTAAAGTGTACACCATAGTATACATGTAGCAAGCTTCATACCGACTGAACTTTGCTATTTGTACACTAATTTTTGACACGTTGTTTGACACTAGCATTGTCATCAAGTGTCAATTGGAGGGGAAAACTATTTAAAATTTAAGCTGTCCAACAAGGTAATGTCATGTGGCAAAGTGTAAACTAAAGTGTGTACACAATAGTGTACATGTGGCAAGGTTCTTACAGATTGAACTTTGCTATTTGTACACTGATTTTTGACATGTTGTTTGACACTTGCATTGTTGCCAAGTGTCAATTGGATGAGAAAACTATTTGGAATTTAAGCTGTCCAACAGGGTAATGTCATGTGGCAAAGTGTAAACTAAAGTGTGTACACCATAGTGTACATGTGGCAAGGTTCTTACCGATTGAATTTTTGCTATCTGTACACTCATTTTCAACACGTCGTTCGACACTAGCATGTTGTCACCTGTCAATTGGATGGGAAAACTATTTAAAATTTAAGCTGTCCAACAGGGTAATGTCCCGTGGCAAAGTGTAGACTAAAGTGTGTACACCATAGTGTACATCTAGCAAGGTTCTTACCGATTGAACTTTACTATTTGTACAATGATTTTTGACACGTTGTTTGACACTTGTGTTGTTGTCAAGTGTCAATTAGATGGGAAAACAGTTTGAAATTTAAACTGTCCAACAGGATAATGTCAAGTGGCAAAGTGTAAACTAAAGTGTATGCACCATAGTGTACATTTGGCAACGTTCTTACCGATTGAACTGTTTGAATATTAAAGTGTCTAACATAGTAATGACACATGGCAAAGTGTAAACTAAAGTTTACACCATATTGTATACGTAGCAAGGTCCTTACCGATTGAACTTTGCTATTTGTACACTAATTTTTGACACTTTGTTTGACACTTGCATTGTTGTCAAGCGTCAATTGGATGGAAAAACTATTTGAAATTTATACTGTCCAACATGGTATTGACATGCGGCAAAGTGTAAACTAAAGTGTACAACATAGTGTACATGTAGCAAGGTTCATACCGATTGAACTTTGTTATTTGTACACTGATTTATGACACGTAATTTGACACTAGCATTTTTGTCAAGGGCCAATTGGATGGGAAAATTGTTTGAAATTTAAGCCGTCCAATAGGGTAATGTCACATGGTAAAGTGTAAACTAAAGTGTATGGACCATAGTGTACATGTGGCAAGGTTCTTACAGATTGAACTTTGCTATTTGTACACTCATTTTGGACACATTGTTTGACACTTGCATTGTTGTCAAGTGTCAATTGGATGGGAAAACTATTTAAAATTTAAACTATCCAATAGGGTAATGTCACGTGGCAATGTGTAAACTAAAGTGTGTACACCATAGTGTACATGTGGCAAGGTTCTCACCTGTTGAATTTTTGCTCTTTGTACACTGATATTCGACACGTCGTTTGGCACTAGCATTATTGTCAATTGTCAATTGGATGAGAAAACTGTTTGAAATTTAAACCTTCCAACAGGGTAGTGTCCCATGGTAAAGTGTAAACTAAAGTGTGTACACCACAGTGTGCATGTGGCAAGGTTCTTACCGATTGAACTTTGCTATTTGTAAAATGATTTTTGACACGTTGTTTGACACTTGCATTGTTATCAAGTGTCAATTGGATGGGAAAATAGTTTGAAATTTAAATTGTCCAACAGGGCAATGTCACGTGGCAAAGTGTAAACTAAAGCGTACACCATAGTGTATATGTAGCAAGGTCCTTATCGATTGAACTTTGCTATTTGTACACTGATTTTTGACACTTTGTTTGACACTTGCATTGTTATCAAGGGTCAATTGGAAGGGAAAACTATTTGTAATTTATACTGTCCAATAGGGTAATGTCACGTGGCAAAGTATAAACTAAAGTTTACACCATAGTGTACATGTAGCACGGCCCTTACCGATTGCACCTTAATATTTGTACACTAATTTTCGACACGTTGTTTGACACTTGCATCGTTGTCACGCGTCAATTGGATGGGAAAACTATTTGAAATTTATACTGTTCAACAGGTTGTTTGACACTCGCATTGTACTCAAGTGTCAATTGGATGGGAAAACTTTTTGAAATTTATACTCTCCAATAGGGTAATATCACGTGGCAAAGTGTAGACTAAAGTGTGTACACCAAAGTGTACATGTGGCAAGGTTCTTACCGATTGAACTTTGCTATTTGTACACTGATTTTGGACACGTTGTTTGACGCTTGCATTGTTTTCAAGTGTCGATTGGATGGGAAAACTTTTTGAAATTTATACTCTCCAATAGGGTAATATCACGTGGCAAAGTGTAGACTAAAGTGTGTACACCAAAGTGTACATGTGGCAAGGTTCTTACCGATTGAACTTTGCTATTTTTACACTGATTTTTGACACATTCTTTGACACTTGCATTGTTGTCAAGTGTTAATTGGATGGAAAAACTGTTTGACATTTAAACTTTCCAACATGGTAATGACACGTGTTATTGTGTAAACTAAAGTATACACCATAGTGTACATGTACCAAGGTTCATATCGATTGAACTTTGCAATTTGTACACTGATTTTGGACACGTTGTTTGACACTTGCATTGTTTTCAAGTGTCAATTGGATGGGAAAACTTTTTGAAATTTATACTCTCCAATAGGGTAATATCACGTGGCAAAGTGTAGACTAACGTGTATACCATAGTGTATATGTAGCAAGGTCCTTACCGATTGAACTATGCTATTAGTACACTGATTTTCGATACGTTGTTTGACACTTACATTGTTGTCAAGTGTCAATTGGATTGGAGAACTATTTGAAATTTAAACTGTTCAATAGGGTAATGTCACGTAGCAAAGAGTAAACTAAAGTGTACACTATAGTGTACATACAGCAAGGTTCATACCGGTTGAACTTTGCTATTTGCACACTGATATTTGACACTTGCATTGTTGTCAAGTATCAATTGGACGAGAAAACTATTTGAAATTTATACTGTCCGATAGAGAAATGTCACGTGAGAAAATGTAAATTAAAGTGTACACCATTGTGTACATGTAGCAAGGCCCTTACCGATTGCACTGTACTATTTGTACATTGATTTTCAATACGTTGTTTGAAACTTGCATTGTTGTTAAGTGTCAATTGGATGGAAAAATAGTTTGAAATTTAAACTATCCAATAGTGTAATGTCACGTGGCAAAGTTTAAACAAAGTGTACACCATAGTGTACATGTAGCAAGGACCTTACCGATTGAACTTTACTAATTGTACACTGATTTTCAACACGTTGTTTAAAACATGCATTGTTGTCAAGGGTCAATTGGATGGGAAAACTATTTGAAATTTAAAATGTCCAACAAGGTAATGTCACACGGCAAAGTGTAAACAAAAGTGTACACCGTAGCGTACATGTAGCAAGGTCCTCACCGATTGAAATTTACTAATTGTACACTGATTTTCGACACGTTGTTTGACACTTGCATTGTTGTCAAGTGTCAATTTGACAGGAAAACTTTTTGAAATTTAAACTATCCAAACATGGTAATGTCATGTGGCAAGGTGTAAACTAAAGTGTACATGTAGCAAGGTCCTTACCGATTGAACTTTTCTATTTGTACGCTGATTTTCGACACGTTGTTCGGCACTTGCATTGTTGTCAAGTGTTAATTGGATGGAAAACTGTTGTCACGTGGCAAAGTGTAAACTAAAGTGTGTACACCATAGTGTACATGTAGCAAGGTTCTTACCGATTGAACTTTGCTTTTTGTACACTGAATTTTGACACGATGTTTGACACTTGCATTGTTGTCAAATGTCAATTGGATGGGAAACCTATTTCAAATTTAAACTGTCCACTAGGGTAATGACACGTGGTAAAGTGTGAACTAAAGTATGCACCATAGTGTACATGTAGCAATGTCCTTACCTATTGTACTTTACTAATTGTACACTGATTTTCGACGCATTGTTTGACACTTGCATTGATGTTAACTGTAAATTGGATGGGAAAAATGTTCGAAATTTAAACTGTCTAACAGAGTAATGTCATGTGGCAAAGTGTGAACTAAAGTGTACACCATAGTATACATGTTGTAGGGTCCATACCGATTGAACTTTACTATTTATACATTGATTTTCGACACGTGGTTTAACACTTGCATTGTTGTCAAGTGTCAATTGGACAGGAAAACTATTTGAAATTTAGACTGTCCAACAGGGTAATGTCACGTGGCAATGTGTAAACTAAAGCGTACACCATAGTGTGCATGTAGCAAGGTCCTTATCAATTGAACTTTAATATTTGTATACTGATTTTTGACACGTTGTTTGACAATTACATTGTTATCAAGTGTCAATTGGATGGAAAAATTGTTTGAAATTTAAACTGTCCAGCAGCGTAATGTCACGTGGCAAAGCGTAAATTAAAGTGTATACCATAGTTTACATGTAGCAAGGTCCTTACCGATTGCACTTTACTATTTGTACACTGATTTTCGATATGTTGTTTGACACTTGCATTGTTGTCAAGTATCAATTGAATGGGAAAATTGTTTGAAATTTAAACTGTCCAACAGGGTAATGTCACGTGGTAAAGAGCAATCCAAAGTGTACACCACAGTGTACATGTAGCATGGTCCTTGCCGATTGAACATTACTATTTGTACACTGATTTTTGACACGTTGTTTGGCACTTGCATTGTTGTCAAGTGTCAATTGGATGGGAAAATTATTTGAAATTTAAACTGTCCGATAGGGTAATGTCACGTGGCAAAGTGTAAACTAAAGCGTACACCATAATGTACATGTAGCAAGGACCTTACCGATTGAACTTTACTATTTGTACACCGATTTTCGACACGTTGTTTGACACTTGCATTATTATTTAGTGTTAACTGGACGTGAAAACTATTTGAAATTTAAACTGTCCAACAGCATAATTTTACGTGGCAAAGTGTAAACTAAAGTGTACACCATAGTGTACATGTAGCAAGGTCCTTTTCGATTGCATTTTACTATTTGTACACTGATTTTCGACACATTCTTTAACACTTGCATTGTCATTAAGTATCAATTGGATGGAAAAACTGTTTGAAATTTAAACTGTTTAACAGGGTAATGTCACGTGATAAAGTGTAAAATAAAGTGTACACCATAGTGTACATGTAGTAAGGTCCTTACCTACTGAACTTTAATAACGGTACAATGATTTTCGACACGTTGTTTGGCACTTGTATTGATGTCAAGTGTCAATTGGGTGGGAAACTATTTGAAATTTAAATTGCCCAACAGGGTAATGCGACGTGGCAAAGTGTAAACTAAAGTATACACCATAGTGTACATGTTGCATGGTCCATACCAATTGAACTTTACTATTTGTACATTGATTTTCGACAGGTTGTTTGACGCTTGCATTGTTGTCAAGTGTTAATTGGACGGGAAAACTATTTGAAATTTAAACTATCCAACAACGTTATGTCACATGACAAAGTGTAAACTAAAGTGTACACCATAGTGTACACGTAGCAAGGTCCTTACTGATTGAATTTTGCCATTTGTACACTGATTTTTGACACGTTGTTTGACACTTGCATTGTTGTCAGGTCAATTGGATGGAAAAACCTTTTGAAATTTAAACTGTCCAATAGGGTAATGTCATATGGCAAAGTAAACTAAAGTGTACACCATAGTGTACATGTAGCATGGTCCTTAACGATTAACCTTTACTATTTGTACACTAATTGTCAGCACGTTGTTTGACACATGCATTGTTGTCAAGTGTCAATTGGATGAGAAAACTGTTTGAAATTTTAATTGTCCAACAGTGTAATGTCACGTGGCAAAGTGTAAACTAAAGTGTACACCATAGTGTACATGTGGCATGGTCCTTACCGATTGAAATTTACTATTTGTTCACTAATTTTCAACACGTTGTTTGAAACATGCATTGTTGTCAAGTATCAACTGGATGGAAAAACTATTTTCAATTTAAACTGTCCAACAGAGTAATGTCACGTGGCAATGTGTAAACTAAAGCGTACACCATTGTGTACACGTAGTAAGGTCCTTACCGATTGAACTTTACTATTTGTACACTAATTTCCGACACGTTGTTTGACACTTGTATAACTGTCTAGTGTCGATAGGATGGAAAAACTTTTTGAAATTTAAACTGTCCAACAGGGTAATGTCACGTGGCAAAGTGTAAACCAAAGTGTACGCCATATTGTACATGTAGCAAGGTTTATACCGATTGAACTTTGCTATTTGTACACTGATTTTTGACACGTTGTTTGACACTTGCATTATCCTCAAGTATCAATTGGATGGAAAAACTGTTTGAAATTTAAACTGACCAACAGGGTAATGTCACGTGGTAAAGTGTAAACTATAGTGTACACCATAGTGTACATGTAGCAAGGACCATACCGATTGAACTTTGTTATTTGTACACTAATTTTCGACTCATTGTTCGACACTTGAATTGTTGTTAAGTGTCAAATGGAAGGGAAAACTATTTGAAATTTAACTGGCCAACAGGGTAATGTCATGAAGCAAATTGTAAACTAAAGTGTACACCATAGTGTACATATAGCAAGGTCTTTGCTGATTGAACTTTGCCATTTGTACACTAATTTTTGACACGTTGTTTGACACTTGCATTGTTGTCAAGTGTCAATTTGATGGAAAAACTGTTTGAAATTTAAACTGTCCAACAGGGTAATGTCACGTGACAAAGTGTAAACTAAAGTGTACACCATAGTGTACATGTAGCATGGTCCTTACTGATTAAGCTTTACTATTTGTACACTGATTATTGGCACATTGTTTGACACTTGCATTGTTGTCAAGTGTCAATTGGATGGGATGACTGTTTGAAATTTAAATTGTCCAGCAGTGTAATGTCACGCGGTAAAGTGTAAACTAATGTGTAGACCATAGTGTACTATTGGCAAGGTTCTTACCGATTGAACATTGCTACTTGTACACTGATTTTTGACACATTATTTGTCACTTGTTTTGTTGACAAGTGTCAATTGGATGGGAAAACTGCTTCAAATTTAAGCTGTACAATAGGGTAATGTCACATGCCAAAGCGTAAACTAAAGTGTATGCCATAGTGTACATGTAGCAAGGTTCTTACCAATTAAACATTGCTATTCGTACACAGATTCTGACGAGTTGTTTGACACTAGCATTGTTTTCAAGTGTCAATTGGATTTGAAAACTGTTTGAAATTTAAACTGTCCAACAAGGTAACATCTCATGGCAAAGTGTAAACTAATGTGTACATGTAGCAAGGTTCTTACCAATTGAACTTTGCTATTTGCCCACTGGTTTTTGACACGTTGTTTGACCCTTGCATTGTTGTCAAGTGTCAATTGGATGGAAAAACCGTTTGATATATAAACTGTCCAACAGGGTAATGTCACATGGCAAGGTGTAAAAGAAAGTGTATACCATAGTGTACATGTAGCAAGGTTCTTACCGATTGAACTTTGCTATTTGTACACTGATTTTCGACACATTTTTTGACACTTGCATTGTTGTCAAGTGTCAATTGGATGGAAAAATTGTTTGAAATTTAAACAATCCAACAATGTAATGTCACGTGATAAAGTGTAAACTAAAGTGTACACCATAGTGTACATGTGGCATAGTCCTTACCGATTGAACTTTACTATTTGTTCACTAATTTTCGACACGTTGTTTGAAACATGCATTGTTGTCAAGTGTCAATTGGATGGAAAAACTGTTTTAAATTTAAACTGTCCAATAGGGTAATATCACGTGGCAAAGCGTAAACTAAAGTGTACACCATAGTGTACATGTAGTAAGGCCAAAAGTTTACACCATAGTGTACATGTAGTAAGGTCCCTATCGATTGAACTTCACAACTTGTACACTGATTTTCGAAATGTTCCTTGACACTTGCATTTTTGTCAAGTGTCAATTTGTTGGGAAAATAGTTTGAAATTTAAATTTTCCAATAGGGTAATGTCACGTGGCAATGTGTGAACTAAAGTGTACACCATAGTGTACATGTAGCAAGGTTTTTACCGATTGAACATTGCTATTTGTACATTGATTTTTGACACGTTATTTGACACTTGCATTATTGTCAAGTGTCAATTGGATGGGAAAACTGTTCCAAATTCAAGCTGTCCAGTATGGTAATGTCACATGCCAAAGCATAAGCTAAAGTGTACACCATAGTGTACATGTAGCATGGTCCTTACCGATTGAATTTTGCAATTTTACAATGATTTTGGAAACGTTTAACACTTTCAATGTTGTCAAGTGTCAGTTGGATGGAAATACTATTTGAAATTTAAACTGTCCATCAGGGTAATGTCACGTGGCAAATTTTAAACTAAACTGTACATGTAGTAAGGTTCATACCGATTGAACTTTGCTATTTGTATACTGATTTTCGACACGTTGTTTGATACTTGCATTGTTGTCAAGTGTCAATTAGATGGGAAAACTGTTTGAAATTTAAATTGTCCTACAGGGTAATGTTACGTGATAAAGTGTAAATTAAAGTGTACACCATAGTGTACATGTAGCATGGTCCTTACCGAATTTAACTTTACTTTTTGCGGACTGATTGTCGACACGTTGTTTGACACTTTTATTGTTGTCAAGTGTCAATTGGATGGAAAAACTGTTTGAAATTTAAATTGTCCAATAGGGTAATGTCACGTGACAAAGTGTAAATTGAAATGTACGCCATAGTTTACATGTAGCAAGGTCCTTACCGATTGAACTTTACTATTTGTACACTGACTTTAGACTCCTTGTTTGACACTTGCATTGTTGTCAAGTGTCAATTGGATGGAAAAACTATTTAAATTTAAACTGTCCAACAAGGTAATGTCACGTGGCAAAGTGTAAACTAAAGTGTACACCATAGTGTACATGTAGCAAGGTCCTTACCGATTGAACTTTGCTATTTGTACACTGATTTTCGACTCATTTTTTGACACTTGCATTGTTGTCAAGTGCAATTGGATGGGATAACTGTTCCAAATTCAAGTTGTCCAATATGGTAATGTCACATGCCAAAGCGTAAGCTAAAGTGTACACCATAGTATACATGTAGCATGGTCCTTACCGATTGAATTTTGCTATTTGTACAATGATTTTGGACACGTTGTTTAATACTTGCAATGTTGTCAAGTGTCAGTTGGATGGAAATACTATTTGAAATTTAAACTGTCCATCAAGGTAATGTCACGTGGCAAAGTTTAAACTAAAGTGTACATGTAGCAAGGTTCATACCGATCGAACTTTGCTATTTGTATACTGATTTTCGACACGTTGCTTGATACTTGCATTATTGTCAAGTGTCAATTAGATGGGAAAACTGTTTGAAATTTAAACTGTCCTACAGGGTAATGTTACGTGATAAAGTGTAAACTAAAGTGTACACCATAGTGTACATGTGGCATAGTCCTTACCGATTGTACTTTACTATTTGTTCATTGATTTTTGACACGCTGTTCGAAACATGTATCGTTGTCAAGTGTCAATTGGACGGGAAAACTGTTTGAAATTTAGACTATCCAACTGGGTAATGTCATGTGGCAAAGTGTGAACTAAAGTGTACACTGTAGTGTATATGTAGAAAGGTCCTTACCGATTGAACTTTGCTATTTGTACACTAATTTTCGACTCGTTTTTTGACACTTGCATTGTTGTCAAGTGTCAATTGGATGGAAAAACTGTTTGAAATTTAAACTGTCCAACAGGGTAATATCACATGGCAAAGTGTAAACTAAAGATTACACCATAGTGTACATGTAGCGAGGTCCTTACCGATTTAACTTTACTTTTTGTACACTAATTGTCGACACGTTATTTGACACTTGCATTGTTGTCAAGTGTCAATTGGATGGGAAAACTATTTGAAATTTAAATTGTCCAACCGGGTAATGTCACGTGGCAAAGTGTAAACTAAAGTGTACACCATAGTGTACATGTGGCAAGGTTCTTACCGATTGAACATTGCTATTTGAACACTGATTTTTAACACGTTATTTCACACTAGAATTGTTGTCAAGTGTCAATTTGATGGAAAAATTGTTTGAAATTTAAACTATCCAACACAATAACATCACATGGTATAGATTAAACTAATGTGTGCATGTAGCAAGGTTCTTACCAATTGAACTTTTCTGTTTGCACACTGGATTTTGACACGTTGTTTGACACTCGCATTGTTGTCAAGTGTCAATTTTACGGAAAAATTGTCTCAAATTTGAACTGTCCAACAGGGTAATGTCACGTGGGAAAGTGTAAAATAAAGTGTATGCCATAGTGTACATAAAGAAATGTTCTTACCGATTGAACTTTGCTATTTGTACACTAATTTTTAACACAATGTGACACTTGCATTGCTGTCAAGTATCAATTGGACGGGAAAATTGTTTGAAATTTAAACTGTCCAACAGAGTAACATAACGTGGCGCAGTGTAAACAAATGTGTACATTTAGCAAGGTTCTTGCCAATTAGACTTTATTATTTGCACACTGATTTTTGACACGTTGTTTAACACATGCATTGTTGTTAAGTGTCAATTGGATGGGAAAACTATTTGAAATTTATACTGTCCAATAGGGTAATGTCACGTGGCAAAGTATAAACTAAAGTGTACACCATAGTGTACATGTAGCAAGGTCCTTACCGATTGAACTTCACTATTAGAACACTTATTGTCGAAATGTTCTTTCACACTTGTATTGTTGTCAAGTGTCAATTTGTTGGGAAAATAGTTTGAAATTTAAATTTTCCAACAGGGTAATGTCACGTGGCAAAGTGTAAACTAAAGTGTACACCATAGTGTACTTATAGAAAGGTTCTTACTGATTGAGCATTGCTATTGATACATTGATTTTTGACATGTTATTTGATACTTGCATTGTTGTCAAGTGTCAATTGGATGGGAAAAATGCTTCAAATTTAAGCTGTCCAATAGGGTAATGTCACATGCCAAAGCGTAAACTAAAGTGTACACCATAGTTTATATGTAGCAAAGTTCTTACCGATTGAACTTTGATATTCGTACAATGATTTTTGACAAGTTCTTTGAAACTTGCAATGTTGTCAAGTGTCAATTGGATGAGAAAACTATTTGAAATTTAAACAGTTCAATAGAGTAACATCACGTGGCAAAGTGTAAACTAATGTGTACATATAGCAAGGTTCTTACCGATTTAACTTTGCTATTTGTGCCTTGATTTTTGACACATCGTTTGACACTTGCATTGTTTTCAAGGGTTAATTGGAAGGGAAAACTCTTTCGAATTTAAACTGCCAACAGGGTAATGTCAAGTGGCAAAGTGTAAACTAAAGGGTGTACCATAGTGAATATATGGCAAGGTCCTTACCGACTGAACTTTCCTATTTGTATACTGATTTTTAACACGTTGTTTGACACTTGCATTGTTGCCAAGTGTCAATTGGATGGGAAAACTATTTCCAATTTAAACTGTCCGGCAAGCTAATATCAATTGGCAAATTTTAAACTAAAGTGTACGTGTAGCATGGTTCATACCGATTGAACTTTGCTATTTGTACACCGATTTTTGACACGTCGTTTGACACATGCATTGTTGTTAGGTGTCAATTGGATGGGAAAACTGTATGTATTTTAAACTATTCAACAGGGTAATGTCTCGTGGCAACGTGTAAACTAAAGTGTACACCATAGTGTACATGTAGCAAGGTTCATACCAATTGAACTTTACTATTTGCACACTGATTTTCGACACTTTGTTTGACACTTGCATTGTTGTCAAGTGTCAATTGAATTAGAAAACTATTTGAAATTTATACTGTCCAATAGGGTAATGTCACGTGGCAAAGTGTAAACTAAAGTGTACACCGTAGTGTACATGTGGCATGGTCCTTACCGATTGAACTTTACTATTTGTACACTGATTTTCGACACTTTGTATGAAACAAGCAAAGTTGTCAAGTGTCAATTGGATGGAAAAACTGTTTTAAATTTAAACTGACCAACAGTGTAATGTCACGTGGCAAAGTGTAAACTAAAGTGTACACCATAGTGTACATGTAGCAAGGTCTTTACCAATTGAACTTCACTATTTGTACACTGATTGTCGAAATGTTCTTCGACACTTGTATTGTTGTCAAGTGTCAATTCGATGGGAAAATTGTTTGAAATTTAAACTGTCCAATAGGGTAATGTCGTGTGGCATAGTGTAAACTAAAGTGTACACCATAGTTTACATTTAGCAAGGTCCTTACCGATTGAACTTTATTAATTGTACACTGATTTTCGACACGTTGTTTGACACTTGCATTGTTGTCAAGTGTTAATTTGATGGGAAAACTGTTTGAAATTTAAATTGTCCAGCAGGGTAAGGTCAATTGGCAGATTTTAAACTAAAGTGTACGTGTAGCAAGGTTCATACCAACTGAACTTCGCTATTTGTACACCGATTTTTGACACGTCGTTTGACACATGCATTGTTTTCAGGTGTCAATTGGATGTGAAAACTGCATGTATTTTAAACTATCCAACAGCGTAATGTCTCGTGGCAACGTGTAAACTAAAGTGTACATGTAGCAAGGTTCATACCGATTGAACTTTGCTAATTGTACACTAATTTTTGACACGTTGTTTAACACTTGTATTGTTGTCAAGTGGCAATTGGATGGAAAACCGTTTGAAATTTAAATTATCCAACAGGGTAATGTCACATGGTAAAGTGTAAACAAAAGTGTCCACCATAGTGCACATGTAGCAGGGTCCTTTCCTATTGTACTTTGCCATTTGTACACTAATTTTCAACACGTTGTTTGACACATGCATAGTTGTCAAGAGTCAATTGGATGGGAAAACTGTTTGAACTTTAAACTGTCCAACAAGGCATTGTCACGTGGTAAAGTCTAAACAAAAGTGTACACCATAGTGTACGTGTAGCAAGGTTCATAGCGATTGAACTTTGCTATTTGTACACTAATTTTCGACATGTTGTTTGACACTTGCAATGTTGTCAAGTGTCAATTGGACATGAAAATTATTTGAAATTTAAACGGTCCAACAGGGTAATGTCACATGGCAATGTGTAAACTAAAGTGTACATCATAGTGTAGATGTAGCAAGGTCCTTATCGATTGAACTTTACTATTTGTACACCGATTTTGAACACGTTGTTTGACACTTGCATTGTTGTCAAGTGGCAATTGGATGGGAAAACTGTTTGAAATTTAAACTGTCCAACAGGGCAATGTCACGTGGCAAAGTGTACACCATAGTGTACATGTAGCATGGTCTTTACCGATTGAACATTACTATTTGTACACTGATTTTCGACACGTTGTTTGACACTTGCATTGTTGTCAAATGTTAATTGGACGAGAAAACTATTTGAAATTTAAACTGTCCAACTGGTTAATGGCACGTGACAAAGTGTAAACTAAAGCATACACCATTGTGTACATGTAGCAAGGTCTTACTGATTGAACTTTACTATTTGTAAACTAATTGTCAACACGTTGTTTGACACTTGCATTGTTTTCATTTGTCAATTGGACGGGAAAACTGTTTGAAATTTAAATTGTTCAACAAGGTAATGTCACGTGGCAAATTGTAAAATAAAGTGTACACCATAGTGTACACGTAGCAAGGTTTTTACCGATTGAACTTTACTATTTCTACACTAATTTTCGGCACGTTGTTTGACACTTGTATTGTTACCAAGTGTCAATTGGATAGAAAAACTGTTTGAAATTTATGTTGTCCAATAGGGTAACATCATGTGGCAAAGTGTATACTAAAGTGTACACTATAGTGTACATATAGCAAGGTCCTTACCGATTGAACTTCACAATTTGTACACTGATTTTCGACACGTTGTTTGACATTTGCATTGTTGTCAAGTGTCAATTGGATGGAAAAACTATTTGAAAGTTAGATTGTCTAATAGGGTAATGTCATGTGGCAAAGTGTCAACTCAAGTGTACACCATAGTGTACACGTAGCATGGTCCATACCGATTGAACTTTATTATTTGTACACTGATTGTCGGCATGTTGTTTGATACTTGCATTGTTATCAAGTGCCAACTGGATGGGAAAATTGTTTAAAATTTAAACTATACCACAACGTAATGTCACGTGGCAAAGCGTAAACTAAAGTGTACACCATAATGTACATGTAGCAAGGTCCTTATCGATTGCAGTTTTCTATTTGTACACTGACTATCGACACGTTGTTTGACACTTGCATTGTTGTCAAGTGTCAATTGGATGGGAAACTATTTGAAATTTAAATTGTCCAACAGGGTAATGTCACGTGGCAAAGTGTAAACTAAATTGTACACCATAGTGTACATGTAGCAAGGTCCTTACCGATTGAACTTTGCTATTCGTAAACTGATTTTTCACACGTCGTTTGACACTTGTATTGTTGTCAAGTGTCAATTAGATGGGAAATCTATTTGAAATTTAAACGGTCCAACAACGTATTGTCACGTTGCAAAGTTTAATCTAAAGTGTACATTTAGCAAGGTTCATACCGATTGAACTTCGCTATTTGTACACTAATTTTCGTCACGTTGTTTGACACTTACATTGTGGTCAAGTGTCAATTGGATGGGAAAATTGTTTGAAATTTATACTATCTAATAGATTAATGTCACATGGCAAAGTGTAAACCAAAGTGTATATGTGGCAAGGTCATTACCGATTGATCCTTGTTATTTGTACACTGATTTTCGACACGTTGTTTGACACTTTCATTATTGTCAAGTGTCAATTGGATGGGAAAACTGTTTGAAATCTAAATTGTCCAACACGGTAATGTCACGTGGTAAAGTGTAAACTAAAGTGTACACCATAGTGTACATGTAGCAAGGTCCTTACCAATTGAACTTTGCTATTTGTACACTAATATTTAACACATTATTCGACACTTGCATTGTTGTCAAGTGTCAATTGGATGGGATAAATGTTTTAAATTTAAACTGTCCGACTGTATAATGTCACGTGGCAAAGTGTAAACTGAAGTGTACAACATTGTGTACATGTAGCAAGGTCCTTACCAATTGAATTTTACTATTTGTACATTAATTTTCAACACGTTGTTTGACACTTGCATTGCTGTCAAGTGTTAATTGGACGGGAAAACTGTTTGAAATTTAAACTGTCCAATAGAGTAATGTCACGTGGCAAAGTATAAACTGAAGTGTACACCATAGTGCACATGTTGCAAGGTCCTTACCGATTGAACTTTACTCTTTGTACAGTGATTGTGTAGAACCCCAAATAATTTTAAACACCTTAGTGGTACTAAGCCATGAATACTGGATGGTTAAAGTATACTTTAGATTTTTAGTCTCATTTGAGACTCATTTATGACATAGAAAACATTTGATTTGGAAAATGATATCTAGAGAAAATTGTAGCTCTTTGAGTTAGCTTTCCAACGCACTTTGAATTACCTCAATCGGATATCGGGAGAAGAAGTTATTATAGAAATACTAATGGCTGTACAGTATCAACCGAAGTATGCGGAATATGAAAGGTCAAATTCCTACACGATTTTCTAGCACCTTCTAAAACCTATAACTCCCACATAAATGGTACCCATATTAATGAGTATTAGGCCCTTCACATGCCCTTAAGTTGTGAGATTTTCACCTATAAATAGGCCCCAATGCATATACATTTTTCACACCAAGATAAAAGTTTCTAAGCATAAAAGAGAGAGTTTTCAAGTCTAGAAAAAAGAGAAAGGAGAGGGAGGGAAATTAATTTTTCCTAGAAGTTTTGGTGCTATCAAGAAGTGTTTTACAAGCACCAATTCTCGATGGAGTATTTTTTTTTTAAAACATCAAAGGAGTGCATTTTTCGACAAGGTTCAAAGTATCAATCAAGGTAGGTAGAGGTGCAAAGTATTAATACATGTTAAGTTATAAGTTTCTAGAAAATGAAGATTTATGTTAATGTTTCTATGTCTAATGGTACCTCCGGTACGGCATACACCTCCATGTCAAATGGTACCTCTGGGTACGGCTTGTACTTTCGGTCGAGGCGTCGTGTTAAGTCATGACTCTACGTATTTGGGATTCTACCAAAAATCCTACTATGAAAAGGTTTCTAAAGTTACAGCTTTGAAATGTATAGCTAGATCACGAATGCACCAATGATATCTATTGAGTTTTTTTATCACACGGGTTTAACCCCTTCTGTACAGATTGATATGATTCTACCTTGGGTCTGGATGATGGAAAAGATGGAGAGTGGTGCAACGGGCCCATGGAAAACTTAGTGAACAAGTTATTTAGATTTATTTTTGTGAACATTTTCAATGTTATTTCTTTAAAGTATTTGAATAACGCTGAATGCGAGAACAAGTTGTGTTTTCTTCAAATAAATTATGTTCCGTTCTTTTTTTATTCAGTGTTTTATTTAAAGTATTTGAAAGGTTGTTGTCAAAATTATCATTGTAAAAATTAAGCTTTCACTAAAACATATTCTCCTATGACTAAACCACCGGTTAGTTGAGTAAAGTAAGTAGCGTTCCGGTCCACAAGGGGTCGGGGCGTTACAGCGTGGTATTAGAGCACGGTTTAGCCGGTTTTGTAGACCAAGTATGTTTTTTTTTTTTAAAAAAAAAGGTTTAGCCAGTTCTGTAGACCAAGTATGTCTTTTTTTTAAAAAAAAAAGGGGGTTTAGCTGGTTCTGTAGACCAAGTATGTTTTTTTTTAAAATGAAAAAGTCTTAGATACTCCATGACATCTTGCATCCATCCATCAATCTCATCCTACGGCCCAGGTATGTTCAAAGTTAATGTTTTCATGAAAAGACTATGTTATGATGCTTTGTGATGCTATGGTACAACTTATGCTTATTTTCAAAGATATACTATGCCAGTTAGAAATGATTTGAAAGATTTTTTTTTCCAAAAGATACGCATTGGGCTAGAATTTAGAGGTAGAATGGCTTGTAGAATGGCTAGGGCATATAGAGGAGCATTGAACGTAGAATTGCCATTCAGTCCTATGAGAATTACGTGACTGATCTGCTCTGTCCACTTGACGAACATATACATGATGTCTATGACAGATGCATGACAGCGGTGAACGCTGGAATGGAGATAACACATATTGAGGCGATAAATAACCTCATACACTCCCTTCCACCTCAATGTGGAGATATGGGAGTCACGGTTAGGGATGTAATGCTAGAAGAGCACCCAAATATATTTGAGTTTGAAGTGTATTGCCAATCACTCCTAGACCTATGGAGGGAAAACTTAGAACCTCAACCGGAGATAGTAATTGAACTTGATGAAGAAGAAGAGCCTGAAGAAGGGAATGATCTTGAACCCCAGCCACAGGTTGAGATGGACATAGAATCCGGACCTGACGCGAAAGACTCCTCTGAAGATGAGGCCCCACCAAAGAAGATCCGTAGAACTTATAGGGATTAGATTTAAATCCCCGTAACAACTTCCTTTATGTCAAGAAATAAAACTTTATCTTCTTTATTAGAATTCAAAGTATGAAACTAATAAGAACCGTACGTTTTGTCTAAAGGAAAATGGCCCGTGCAAACCAAACCAACTTGATAAGAGATCTCCTCCAAGCGGTCCAAGACCTTCGCAGGCAAAACCCGAACCAGGCGCAACCCCTACCACTAGCTCCTAATGCTCCTCCAACCCATGCTTCAATGGTCGAGCAATTTAGAAGACACAAGCCCCCTACCTTCAATGGAGCAACTGATCCACTTGCAGCTGAGGAGTCGCTTCGCAAGTTGAAGAGAATATTTAGATTAATAGGGTGCACGAATGCCCAGAATGTCCAGTATCCTGAGTTTATGTTCTCCGGTGATGCAAGCCACTGATGGGACTCGATGTCAAGGACGATGACCCCAGAGCAACAAGCGAAATTTACTTGGGAGTAATTTAAAGAGGAAGTAATGGACAAGTACTTCCCACAGTCTTTGAGGGATCACAAAGAAAGTGAATTTCTCCAACTCAAGCAAAGGACTATGTCCCTAGCTGAGTATGAAAGGAAGTTTGACCAACTTTTAAGGTATGCTCCACATCTGGTGGATACGGAGGACAAGAAAGTCTGGAGGTTTGAACAAGGGTTGAACGTAGATATAAGCATGATACTTATGTCCCATCGCTTCACCTCATACCGTGAAATGCTGGAAAGAGCTCATGCTATCTAGTACCAGAAGACTAGCGCCGAGCAAAATAGTCAACTGTTCAATCAACCGGACAATAGCAGTATGGGTAAAAGGGAATAGAATTGCCAGGACTAGGGAAAGGGCAAGTGGCAGAACAAGAAAGCTAATGGCAGAGCCAATGCCAACAAGAGCATTGTGCCAGTTATAGAGCCATGTCCTAAGTGTGGAAAGACACATCGTGGCATGTGTTTGCAAGGGAAGAATGTTTGCTTTAGATATGGCAAGCCTGGGCATATTTTTAAGGATTGCCCCACATTTACCTCGAAGAAGGATGATAACAATGGCCAGAACCAGAGAGGGAAAGCACGAGCTTTTGCAATGACTCAGAAAGATGCAAAGGAAAACTCGAACGTCATAGCAGGTACTTTATTGATAGCCAATACACCTTCTTATGTATTGTTTGATTCAGGAGCCACACACTCCTTTGTATCGACAACTTTTATGGCTAAATCTAGTATTACATGTGATAAGTCGGAAGGTACATTAGAGGTTAGCATTCCTTCAGGCAACCCTTTGAGTACTGATAGAATAGCCAAATCAGTAAGTATTGAAGTTGAGGGAAAACCAATGGAAGCGAACCTATACATGATAGAAATGAAGGATTTTGATGTAATACTAGGCATGGATTGGTTGGGTTGTAATTACGCCACCATCCGATGTAAGGAAATGGAGGTATCATTTCAGAAACCAGGAGAGGAACCATTTTCGTTCCTTGGAATGAAGACGAGGCCCCTTATTTGACTAGTATCAGCTTTACAAGCTGAGAAGATGTTGAGAAAAAAACATACAAAGTCAGCTCATTTTCTTCCAGTGAAAATGACATTCAGTTTAGACCAATTGGCACAGTTGTACATTAAGGAGGTTGTGAGATTACACGACGTACCTGTGTCCATTGTGTCTGGCAGAGACCCAAGGTTCACGTCCAAATTTTGGAAAAGTCTACAAGGAGCTATAGGAACGAAGCTGAACTTTAGTACAGCATATCACCCTCAGTCCGATGGTCAATCTGAAAGGACCATCCAAACTTTGAAAGACATGCAAAGAGCATGTGTTT
Source organism: Olea europaea var. sylvestris (assembly GCF_002742605.1). Classification (NCBI taxonomy): domain Eukaryota; kingdom Viridiplantae; phylum Streptophyta; class Magnoliopsida; order Lamiales; family Oleaceae; genus Olea; species Olea europaea. The sequence goes on from NW_019251491.1 coordinate 53,029, forward strand.
TGGATCTAGGGGGTAGTTGGGAGTCATACATACCCTTAGTAGAATTCACGTATAATAACAGCTTCCAACCAACTATCGGGATGGTACCGTACCAAGGTCTCTATGGTAGAAGATGTAAGTCCCCTGTTCATTGGGATGAAGTCAGGAAGAAAAGAGTTTTGAGACCAGGAATAATTGAAAGGACAGTTGAGGCAATCGATAAGATCCGTGCAAGGATAAAGGTAACACAAGATCGATAGAAGAGCTATGCATATAGGAAGGATTTAGAATTCAAAGTTGGAGAAAAAGTGTTTCTGAAAGTGGCACCAATGAAAGGTGTACTTAGGTTTGGTAAGAAAGGAAAGCTACGACCCCACTATACCGGACCATTCAAGATACTTGATAGGGTCGAAAATGTAGCCTATCGGTTAGCTCTCCCACCTAGGTTATTGGCAGTGCACAACGTGTTCCATGTATCAATGATCAAGAAATATGTGCATGATCCTAATCATGTAGTGAACTATCAGTCCGTGGAAGTACAAAGGACTTATTCTATGAAGAGGTACCAATTAGGACATTGGATCGAAAGTTGCATAAACTAAGGAACCAAGAAATTCAATTGGCCAAAATACAATGGAATAATCATGAAATAGAAGAAGCCGCTTGAGAAGGGGAAGAGGAAGCCAAAAACAAGTATCCAACATTATTCGCCCAATCAGAAGGTAAATTTCAAGGACAAAATTTTAATTAAGGTGTGGGGGGATGTAGAACCCTAAATAATTTTAAACACCTTAGTGGCACTAAGATATGAATATTGGATGGCTAAAGTATACTTTAGATTTTTAGTCTCATTTGAGACCCATTTATGACATAGAAAACATTCAATTTGGAAACCATATCTGAAGAAAAGTTGTATCTCTTTGAGTTATCTTTCCAACGCACTTTGAATTACCTCAATCGGATATCGGGAGAAGAAGTTATGATAGAAATACTAAAGGCTGTGCAGTATCAACTGAAGTACGCGGAATATGAAATGTCAAATTCCTACACGATTTTCTAGCACCTTCTAAAGCTATAACTCTCACATAAATGGCACCCATATTAATGAATATTAGGCCCTTCACTTGCCCTTAAGTTGTGAGATTTTCACCTATAAATAGGCCCCAATGCATACACATTTTTCACACCAAGACAAAAGATTCTAAGCATAAAAGAGAGAGTTTTCAAGTCTAGAAAAAAGAGAAAGGAGAGGGAGGAAAATTAGTTTTTCCTAGATGTTTTGGTGCTATCAAGAAGTGTTTTCCAAGCATCAATTCTCCACGAAGTGTTTTTTTTTGAAACATCAAAGGAGTGCATTTTTCAACAAGGTTCAAAGCATCAATCAAGGTAGGTAGAGGTGCAAAGTGTTAATTCGTGTTAAGTTATAAGTTTCTAGCAAATGAAGATTTATTTAATATTTGTATGTCTAATGGTACCTCCGGTCCGGTACGGCATACACCTCCATGTCAAATGGTACCTCTGGGTACGGCATGTACTTCTGGTCGAGGCGTGTTAAGTCATGACTCTACGCGTTTGGGATTCTACCGGAAATCCTACTATGAAAAGGTTTCTAAAGTTACAGCTTTGAAATGTATAGCTTCGTCATGAATGGACCAATAATATCTATTGAGTTTTTTTAACTCACGGGTTTAACCCCTTCTCTACAAATTGATATGATTCTACCTTGGGCCTAGATGATGGAAAAGATGGAGAGTGGTGCAACGAGCCAATGGAAAACCCGGTGAACAAGTTATTTAGATTTATTTTTATGAACGTTTTCAATGTTATTTCTTTAAAGTATTTGAATAACGCTGAACGTGAGAACAAGTTGTGTTTCCTTCAAATAAATTACGTTCTGTTATTTTTTTATTCAGTGTTTTATTTAAACTATTCGAAAGATAGTTGTTAAAATTATCATTGTAAAAATTAAGCTTCCGCTAAAATATGTTCTCCTATGACTAAACCACTGGTTAGTTAAGTAAAGTAAGTAGCGTTTCGGTCCACAAGGGGTCAGGGCATTACAGATTGTTGACACGTTATTTGACACTTGCATTGTTATCAAGTGTCAATTGGATGAAAAAATTATTTGAGATTTAAACTGTCCAACATCGTAATGTCACGTGGTAAAGTCTAAACTAAAGTGTACTCCATAGTGTACATGTAGCAAGGTCCTTACCGATTGCACTTTACTATTTGTACACTAATTATCGACACGTTGTTTTACACTTACATTGTTGTCAAGTGTCAATTCAATGGGAAAACTGTTTGAAATAAAAAATGTCCAACAGTGTAATGTCACGTGGGAAAGTGTAAACTAAAGAATACACCATAGTGTACATGTCGCAAGGTCCTTATCGATTGAACTTTACTAATTGTAAACTGATTTTCGACACGCTGTTTAACACTTGCATTGTTGTCAAGTGTCAATTGGATGGGAAAACTATTTGAAATTTAAACTGTCCAATAAGGGAATGTCACGTGGCAAAGTTTAATCTAAAGTGTACGCGTAGAAAGGTTCATACCAATTGAACTTCGCTATTTGTACACTAATTTTCAACACGTTGTTTGACACTTATATTGTTGTCAAGTGTCAATTGGATGGGAAAACTATTTGAAATTTACACTGTCCAATAGGGTAATGTCATGTGGCAAAGTGTAAACTAAAGTGTACTCCATAGTGTACATGTAACAAGGTCATTACTGATTGAATTTTGCTATTTGTACACTAATTTTCGACACGTTGTTTAACACTTGCATTGTTGTCAAGTGTCAGTTGGATGGGAAAGCTGTTTGAAATTTAAATTGTCCAACAGGGTAACGTCACGTGGCAAAGTGTAAACTAAAGTGTACACCATAGTGTACATGTAACAAGGTCCCTACCAATTGAAGTTTGCTATTTGTACACTAATTTTCGACACATTGTTTGACACTTGCATTGTTGTCAAGTGTCAATTGGATGGGAAAACTGTTTGAAATTTAAACTGTCCAACAGGATAATGTCATGTGGCAAAGTGTAAACTAAAGTTTACACTATTGTGTACATGTAGCAAGGTCCTTACCGATTGATATTTACTATTTTTACACTGATTGTCGACACGTTGTTTGACACTTTCATTGTTCTCAAGTGTCAGTTGGATGGGAAAACTGTTTGAAATTTAAATTGTTCAATAGGGAAATGTCACGTGGCAAAGTGTAAACTAAAGTGTACACCATAGTGTACATGTAGCAAGGTCCTTACCGATTGAACTTTGCTATTTTTACACTGATTTTCGACACGTTATTTGACACTTGCATTGTTGTCAAGTTTCAATTGGATGGAAAAACTATTTGAAATTTATACCATTCAATAGGGTAATGTCACATGGCAAAGTGACTAAAGTGTACACCATAGTGTACATGTATACACCATAGTGTACATGTATCAAGGTCCTTACCGATTGAACTTTGATATTTGTACTCTGATTTTCGACACGTTGTTTGACATTAAGATTGTTGTCAAGTGTCAATCGGATGGAAAAACTGTTTCAAATTTAGACTATCTAACAGGGTAATGTCATGTGGCAAAGTGTAAACCAAATTGTACACCATCGTGTACATATAGCATGGTCTTTATCGATTGAACTTTACTATTTGTACACTGATTGTCGACACGTTGTTTGACATTTGCATTGTTATCAAGCGTCCATTGGATGGAAAAACTGTTTGAAATTTAAATTGACCAGCAGGGTAATGTCAAGTGGCAAAGTTAAACTAAAGTGTACACCATAGTGTACATGTAGCAAGGTCCATACCGATTGAACTTTGCTATTTGTAAACTGATTTTTTACACATTGTATGACACTTGCATTGTTGCCAAGTGTCAATTAGATGGGAAATCTATTTGAAATTTAAACTATCCAACAGGGTAATGTCACATGGCAAAGTTTACTCTAAAGTGTACATGTAGCATGGTTTATACCGATTGAACTTCGCTATTTGTACACTGATTTTCGACACGTTCTTTGACACTTGCATTGTTGTCAAGTGTCAATTGGATAGGAAGACTGTTTGAAATTTATACTGTCCAATAGGGTAATATCACTTGGCAAAGTGTAAACTAAAGTGCACACCTTAGTGTACATGTAGCAAGGTCCTTACCGATTGAACTTTGCTATTTGTACACTAGTTTTTGACACGTTGTCTGACTCTTGCATTATTGTCAAGTGTCGATTGGATGGGAAAATTGTTTGAAATTTAAACTGTCCAACAGGTTAATGTCACATGGCAAAGTTTACTCTAAAGTGTACATGTAGCATGGTTCATACCGATTGAACTTCGCTATTTGTACACTGATTTTCGACACGTTCTTTGACACTTGCATTGTTGTCAAGTGTCAATTGGATAGGAAGACTGTTTGAAATTTATACTGTCCAATAGGGTAATGTCACTTGGAAAAGTGTAAACTAAAGTGCACACCTGAGTGTACATGTAGCAAGGTCCTTACCGATTGAACTTTGCTATTTGTACACTAGTTTTTGACACGTTGTTTGACTCTTGCATTATTGTCAAGTGTCGATTGGATGGGAAAATTGTTTGAAATTTAAACTGTCCAACAGGGTAATGTCTTGTGGTAAAGTGTAAACTAGAGTGTACACCGTAGTGTATATGTAGCAAGGTCCTTACCAATTGAACTTTGCTATTTGTACTCTGATCGTCGACACGTTGTTTGATTTTCTCATTGTTTTCAAGTGTCAAGTTGACGGGAAAACTGTTTGAAATTTAAATTACCTAACAAGGTAATGTCACATGGCAAAGTGCAAACTAAAGCGTACACCATAGTGTACATGTAGCAAGGTCCTTACCGATTGGTCTTTTCTATTTGTACACTGATTGTCGACACATTGTTTGAAACTTGCATTATTGTCAAGTGTCAATTGGATGGAAAAATTGTTTGAAATTTAAATTGTCTAATAGGGAAATGTCACGTGGCAAAGTGTAAACAAAAGTGTACACCATAGTGTAGATGTAGGAAGGTTCTTACCGATTGAACATTGCTATTTGTACACTGATTTTTGACACGTTGTTTAACACTTGTATTGTTGATTGTTTGAAATTTATACTGTCCAATAGGGTGATGTCACGTGGCAAAGTGTAAACCAAAGTGTACACCATAGTGTACGTGAAGCAAGGTCCTTACCGATTGAACTTTACTATTTATACATTGATTATCGACACGTTGTTTGACACTTGCATTGTTGTCAAGTGTCAATTGGATTGGAAAACTATTTGAAATTTAAACTGTCCAATAGGGTAATGTCACATGGCAAAGTGTAAACTAAAGTGTACACCATAGTATACATGTAGCAAGGTCCTTACCGATTGATATTTACTATTTGTACACTGATTGTCGACACGTTGTTTGACACTTGCATTGTTATCAAGTTTCAATTGGATGGGAATACTATTAGAAATTTATACTTTCCAATAGGGTAACGACACATGGCAAAGTGACTAAAGTGCACACCATAGTGTACTTGTAGCAAGGTCCTTACCGATTGAACTTTATTTTATGTACACTGATTTTCAACACGTTGTTTAACACTTGCATTGTTGTCAAGTGTCAAATGGATGGGAAAACTGTTAAAAATTTAGACTATCCAACAGAGTAATGTCATGTGGCAAAGTGCAAACTAAAGTGTACACCATAGTGTGCATGTAGCATGGTCCTTACCGATTGAACTTTACTATTTGTATACTGATTGTCAACACGTTGTTTGACACTTGCATTGTTATCAAGTGTCAATTGGATGGGAAAATTGATTGAAATTTAAATTGTCCAATAGCATAATGTCATGTGGCAAAGTGTAACTAAAGTGTACACCATAGTGTACATGCAGCAAGGTCTTTACCGATTGCACTTTACTATTTGTGTACTGATTATCGACATGTTGTTTGACACTTGCATCGTTGTTCAGTGTTGATTGGATGGGAAAACTGTTTGAAATTTAAACTGACCAGCAGGGTAATGTCACGTGGCAAAGTGTAAACTAAAGTGTACACCATAGTGTACATGTAGCAAGGTCCTTACCAATTGAACTTTACTATTTGTAAACTGATTTTTCACACATTGTTTGGCATTTACATTGTTGTCAAGTGTCAATTGGATGGGAAATCTATTTGAAATTTAAACTATCCAAAAGGGTAATGTCACATGGCAAAGTTTACTCTAAAGTGTACATGTAGCATGGTTCATACCGATTGAACTTCGCTATTTGTACACTGATTTTCGACACGTTCTTTGACACTTGCGTTGTTGTCAAGTGTCAATTGGATAGGAAGACTGTTTGAAATTTATACTGTCCAACAGGGTAATGTCACGTGACAAAGTGTAAACTAAAGTGCACACTGTAGTGTACATGTAGCAAGGTCCTTACCGATTGAACTTTTCTATTTGTACACTAATTTTTGACACGTTGTTTGACACTTGCATTATTGTCAAGTGTCGACCGGATGGGAAAACTGTTTGAAATTTAAACTGTCCATTAAGGTAATGTCGTGTGGCAAAGTGTAAACTAAAGTGTACACCGTAGTGTACACGTAGCAAGGTCCTTACTAATTGAACTTTACTATTTGTACTCTGATCGTCGACACGTTGTTTAACACTCTCATTGTTTTCAAGTGTTAAGTTGATGGGAAAACTGTTTGAAATTTAAATTCCCCAACAAGGTAATGTCACATGGAAAAGTGCAAGGTCCTTACCGATTGATCTTTTCCATTTGTACGCTGATTGTCGACACATTGTTTTACACTTGCATTATTGTCAAGTGTAAATTGGATGGAAAAACCGTTTGAAATTTAAATTGTCCAACAGGGAAATGTCACGTGGCAAAGTGTAAAATAAAGTGTACACCATAGTGTACATGTAGGAAGGTTCTTACCGATTGAACATTACTGTTTGTACACTAATTTTCGACACGTTGTTTGACACTCGCAGTGTTGTCAAGTGTCAATTGGATGGAAAAATTGTTTGAAATTTATACTGTCCAATAGGGTATTTCACGTGGCAAAGTGTAAACTAAAGTGTACACCATAGTGTACGTGTAGCAAGGTCCTTACCGATTGAACTTTGCTATTTGCACACTGATTTTCGACACGTTGTTTGACACTTGCATTGTTGTCAAGTGTCAATTGGATTGGAAAACTATTTGAAATTTTAACTCTCCAACAGGGTAATGTCACATGGCAAAGTGTAAACTAAAGTGTACACCATAGTGTGCATGTAGCAAGGTCTTTACCTATTGAACTTTACTAATTGTACACTGATTTTCAACACATTGTTTGACACTTGTATTGTTGTCAAGTGTCAATTGGATGGGAAAACTATTTGAAATTTAAACTGTCGAACATGGTAATGAAACGTGGCAAGGTGTAAACTAAAGTGTACACCATAGTATATATGTAGCAAGATTCATACCGATTGAACTTTGCTATTTGTACACTGATTTTCAACAGGTTGTTTGACACTTACATTGTTGTCAAGTGCCAATTGGATGGGAAAACTGTTTGAAATTTAAATTGTCTAATAGGGTAACGTCACGTGGTATAGTGTAAAGTAAAGCGTACACCATAGTGTACATGTTGCAACTTTCATACCGATTGAACTTTGCTATTTGTACACTGATTGTTGACACGTTGTTTGACACTTGCATTGTTATCAAGTGTCAATTGGATGGGATAATTGTTGGGAATTTAAACTGTCCAACAGCGTAATGTCACGCGGCAAAGTGTAAACTAAAGTGTATACCATAGTGTACATGTAGAAAGGACCTTACCGACTATACTTTACAATTTGTACACTGATTATCGACACATTGTTTGACACTTGCATTGCTGTCAAGAGTCAATTGGATGGGAAAACTATTTGAAATTTAAACTGTCTAGCAGGGTAATGTAATGTGGCAAAGTGTGAACTAAAGTGTACACCATAGTGTACATGTAGCAAGGTCCTTACCAATTGAACTTTACTATCTGTACACTAATGTCGACACGTTGTTTGACACTTGCATTATTTTCAAGTGTCAATTGTATAGGAAAACTATTTGAAATTTACATAGTCTAGCAGGGTAATGACACGTGGCAAAGTGTAAACTAAAGTGTATACCATCGTTTACATGTAGCAAAGTTCTTACCGATTGAACTTTGCTATTTGTACACTGATTTTTGACACGTTGTTTGAAACATGCATTGTTGTCAAGTGTTAATTGGATAAGAATATTGTTTGAAATTTAAACTGTCCAATAGGGTAATGTCACATGGCGAAATGTAAACTAAAGTGCACACCATAGTGTAGATGTAGTAAGGTCTATACCGATTGTACACTGATTTTCGACACATTATTTGACACTTGCATTGTTGTCAAGTGTTAATTGGATGGGAAAACTATTTGAAATTTAAACTGTCCAATAGGGTAACGTCACATGACAAAGTTTAAACTAAAGTGTACACCATAGTGTACATGTAGCAAGGTTCTTACCGATTCAACATTGCTATTTGTACACTAATTTTTGACACGTTATTTGACACTTGCGTTGTTGTCAAGTGTCAATTGGATGGGAAATCTATTTGAAATTTAAATTGTCCAACAGAGTAATGTCACGTGGCAAAGTTTACTCTAAACTGTACATGCAGCATGGTTCATACCGATTGAACTTCGCTATTTGTACACTAATTTTCTACACGTTGTTTGGCACTTGCATTGTTGTCAAGTGTCAATTGGTTAGGATAACAGTTTGAAATTTATAGTGTCCAATAGGGTAATGTCACGTGGCAAAGTGTAAATTAAATTGTACACCATAGTGTACATGTAGCAAGATTTTTACCGATTGAACTTTGCTATTTGTACACTGATTTTTGACACGTTGTTTGACACTTACATTGCTGTGAAGTGTCAATTGGATGATAAAACTATTTGAAATTTAAACTGTCCAATAGGGTAATGTCACGTACAGAGTGTAAACTAAAGTGTACACCATAGTGTACATGTAGCAAGGTTCTTACCGATTGAATTTTGCTATTTGTACACTGATTTTTGACACGTTGTTTGACACTTGCAATGTTGTCAACTGCCAATTGGATGGAAAAACTGCTTGAAATTTAAACTGTCGAGCAGGGTAATGTCACATGGCAAAGTGTAAACTAAAGTGTACAATATAGTGTAAATGTCACGGGTTTCTTACCGATTGAACTTTACTATTTGTACACTGATTTTTGACACGTTGTTTGACACTTGCATTATTATCAAGTGTCAATTGGAATGGAAAATTGTTTGAAATTTAAGCTGTCCAATTGGGTAATGTCACATGACTAAGTGTAAACGAAAGTTTACACCATAGTGTTCATGTAGCAAGGTCCTTACCAATTGAACTTTGCTATTTGTACACTGATTTTTGACATGTTGTTTGACACTTGCATTGTTGTCTAGTGTCAATTGGATGGGATAACTGTTTGAAATTTAAACTGTCTAAAAGAGATATGTCACATGGTAAAGTGTAAACTAAAGTGTGCACCATGGTGTGCAAGAAACAAGGTTCTCACTAATTCAACTTTGGTATTTGCACACTGATTTTTTACAAGTGGTTTGACACTTGCATTATTGTCAAGTGTCAATTGGACGGGAAAACTGTTTGAAATTTTAACTGTCTAACTGTAATACCCCGAACTTCACGTTCTACATTTGGCCAATATGATTCATGCATTTCATGCTAATTACATTGTCATTTGTATCAATTTCCTGATTGCCTTCTCTTAAAATGATGCATTTGATCATCAAGGCTTTAAAATCTTTACATGGTGATAACCTTCGACTCTTCGATCTAGGTGGTGAATTTTATATTGAGCTATGATAGAAAGTTAGATTAACTAAATGTTGGAGATTGGCTTGGTAAGTAATGTAATATTTGAAAGGCCGAAAATTTGTATCAACGAAGGTTCAAGCTTTCCATTCGGCTAATCGAGGTCACCTTAAACCCTAGATAGGTAATTCACATATTTGGGACATGAGGGATGAAGTGACATTATCACAACGTAATAATATATGTCTTATACGACATTATAGATATTGAGGTGCGAATTGTTGAAATCGGTTGAGAATCGGGTAAGAAATTAAATGAACAGTTGAGGAATTAGATCTATAAAGTACTTTGGGATCTTAATGCAAGTGAAATAGATTGTAAGCACATCAAAATAAACCAATGACACTTGATTTATACCTGCAAGGATAGATGTAAAATCAGAATTTAATCAAAGGAGACAACACCTACTTAACATGTGACGACTTGCCACTTTAACCTCGACTTCAACTATTTAAAGACCACTAATTTACCTCCTAGATAATATATTAGCTCCCTGAACTCGTCCCTAAGTGATTCCAAGTGAAAAGAGGGTGAAACAGCCAAAGAGAATTAGAAGCAAGAAGCTGGAATTTCTGAACAGCTTTGTTACTCCACAGTTTTGAGGTTTGTTTCTATTATTTCTTAAGGGGTTTATGATTTCTTGAACATCTTAAGTTGTTTGTGATTAAGTCGGAGTGTTGTTAATGATGTTATGATGCCTAAATAGGGGTAATTAATGGCAAGAATTTGAAAGAAATTAATCTGGACAGAGATGAGGAATTGCTGGATTGAGTGATTTATACCTTGATTTTAGGATGATACTTAGTGTTTAACTTATATATATCAATATGAACGTTTTTATATGTAATCAGGGAGTGTAGAAATGATTTTAATGGCCTAGGATTCTGTTGGTATCATAATAATAAAATGGAAACCGAAAACAATCAAAGGGAAAAACTGCCTGATTTTGTGTAGTAGAAAATGGACTGTTTTTGAAGCTCCAAACACTTCATTTGTCACAATGTTATGATCTGATTATCTTCACATATATGTTATAGGTGTGTGGTAAAAGTTTGGGAACCGTTAAATGTCGGTAAGGACATGAAGAAAAATTTGAAAAATGAGTGGACGGTGATGGAAACCTAGAAAACAGATTCTGTCCATTTGGGTATTTAATGTGATTTCAACATTTAGATGTCCCCTAATGAACTCTTGGGCCTAGAAAATATATCCTAAGGAATACTAGGTTGTCGAAAACAATTGGATGACGTTGACGTTCATAATTGGACTCGAGAGATAGCGAGACTTACGGGATTAGTTTGTAATGCCATCGGTAACTCGAAATAATGATTTTGTCTAAATTGTTTTGGTGTGAATGGACGTATTTTGGGATTGTGTGTGTTAAGATTATTAAATAGAGATTGTATTTAATATTAGATGATAATACAGGAGACTTTTCGACGTTGAGCGAAAAAGGAAATTGATACACACTCCATAGGAGCTTACACACATAAAGGCGAAAGGTAAGTGAAAATCCATTTGCAACTACGATGCAAGAACCTAGTATATGTGACATAGTAATGTTGAGATATCTACATAAGATTGATAAGAGGCTTATAGCACACCATATGGTGGTTACGATCATTGAGTATGAGGTTGCTTAACCTATAGATAGCGATTTGCATTAAATATGTCATTCATGAGCATTTTCATATGCATGCACGACATGTGATTATGATTGAAAATCCTACATGCAAAATATGATTTCAAAGTGAGTTTCATTATAAATGTTTTATTGACCACTACTAGGGCACCGAGGCATGTGAGGCATGCTTACGTGATATGTTTGGCATTGCGGGTGTTACTTCCTGGGTGATTGCAAAGTTAGATAGGGGATGGGCCTTTGGTGATCACGGGAGGGCGGACCACTCGACTATGCCCTTGTTATGATTATTGGCGCTGCCAGGTGGGAGACTTCTTGGGTGATCATAGGGGCAGTCAGGGGATGGGCCTCTAGTGGTCACGAGAGGATGGTCCACTTGTCGGTGTCGATTTCATACTGGCCATTTGATTATTGATATTGATATTATGCAGAGCTCTATCCGGTGCATAGTAGATAGGTCAAGGGCCCAATGAAATGAAAGATTTCAAGTGAAATGATTTCTAGTCGACTTTGACGAATATTGAAATATGATATTTTTATCGTGATATTTAAAGTAAATGGCATGGTGTCATATGTTGTTATTACTCATGTTCAGGACATGCATGATTTTGCTTACTAAGCATTGGCTTATGTAGTTCTTGTATTGTAGGTGAACATGGAACTACATAGAGAGCATGGCTAGCTGTAGAGCTCCTACAGGATTCCAGAGTTCGATGTACATGGATGACGACCTGTAGGGTTATTTTGTAGGCTGCCATTTGTAGGGTTATATTTTGGAATCCTATATAGTGTACTTTTGAAATGGCCTGTAGACATGTTTATAAGCTCAGAATATATATATGTTGGATTATGGCGATATGATTTTGGGTTTCGATATGTTATATGATCATGTCACAGGTGATTAGAAGTTAAAAAAAAACTCGAAAAAAAAAATATGTAAAATTCTATATCTAGGTTGTGTATAGATATCAATGTTAATTTGGGGGCGTGACAGAGAGTGGTATCAGAGCGAGGTTATAATTCTGTAGACTGTCGATGTGCATGATCTCGGAATATGAAAGAGCACAACTATGCCAGTAAGTTTTATTCGTTGCATTATTTTTTTTTTTTTGCATATTTCATGAATGATATTGGCCAACCTTTATTTGTAACCATGGTGAGAACCAGAGATGCTAGTAGTAGTAGAGCTAGAACTCCAGGACAAGAGGCATCTGTTCAAGATGACAGTCGGGATGTTGTTATTGATAGACTAACGGAACTAGTTGAGCAACAATCTCAACAAATTCAGCAATTAATACTGATGCATTAAAAGTAGAAAGGTTTCTTGAGGGGTTAAGACCAGAACTATATAGAAATGTAAGTATGGCAGGAATCCTAGATGTTTCATATTCTCAAATTGCGGAGAGAGCCTTAGTTGCAGAACAAGCCGAACAAAGGATTAGTCGTGCTCAAGAGGCTCGTCGACAGTTTAGGCAAGGTCAAGGACAGCATTGGCCTAGAAACGATAAGAAAAGGTCTTTCCAAGGACAAAATCAGAAGCCTAAGTTTCAACCGAGACAAGGACAACAACATTGGGATCAAGGCAAACGTCCAAGGATAGATCAAGGAAAAGCCTCAACAACACAACCATCTTGTCCCAAATGTGGTGGACAGCATACTGGAGCATGTCCTATAGAGACTAGAACATGTTATGTTTGTGGAAAGATGGGACATCTTGCCAGAGCATGCCCAGGTAATCCAAACCCTATGGAACAAAAGAAAGTACCAGCTAGGGTGTTTACTATTACCAGATTTGATGCTAAGACAAATCCATCCGTGGTAACAGGTAAATTCTCTATTTTTGGCATCACAGCACTAGTACTATTTGATTCTGGAGCCACACATTCATTTGTGTCTACTAAGTATGTGAGGAGGTTAGGTAGGACACCTGATATACAAGAGGTTAGTTATAGTGTAACTATTCCATCTGGAGATGTACAACAAACCAATCTAATTGTAAGAGCATGTGCGATCCTCATAGAAAATCGAGAGCTCTATGCAGATTTAATTGTGTTAGAAATGAAAGATTATGACATAATTTTGGGTATGGATTGGTTGTCAAAGTATCAAGCTACAATAGATTGTATGAGGAAGTCAGTAACCTTTCAACCTTTGGGAAATGAGCCATTTACATTCATTGGGATCGAAAAAGATTTTAGAGTTCCAACCATATCGATATTGAAAGCACAAAGGTTACTAGATAGTGGGTGTGCAGGGTATTTGGTTAGTGTTAATGCTATTGAAGCACAACACAATCCAAATCTTAGTGATGTGCCAGTGGCACAAGAATTTCCAGAGGCATTTCCTGATGATTTACCTGGGGTACCACTAGATCGTGAGATAGAGTTTGTAATTGATTTAATTCCAGGAACATCTCCAATTTCCAAGGCTCCGTATAGAATGGCCCCAACTGAACTAAAAGAGTTGAAGTTACAATTATAAGAGGTGTTAGATAAAGGTTTTATTAGACCTAGCTTTTCACCATGGGGTGCACCAGTATTGTTTATTCGTAAAAAGGACGGTACTATGAGGTTGTGCATCGATTACCGAGAGTTGAATAAGGTGACAATTAAAAATAAATACCCATTACCGAGAATTGATGATTTGTTTGATCAACTTCAGGGTGCATCTGTATTTTCGAAGATTGATTTGCGATCTAGATACCATCAACTTAAAATAAAGGGAGATGACACTTCTAAGACATCATTTAGTATGAGATATGGTCATTATGAGTTTTTGGTAATGCCATTTGGGTTAACAAATGCCCCAGCAGCTTTTATGGATCTGATGAATAGGGTATTTGGAGACTTTCTCGATAAGTTTGTAATTGTATTTATCGATGATATCCTTATTTATTCTCGTACTAAGGAAGAACATGCGAAACACTTGAGAATAGTTCTGCAGGTCTTAAAGGACAAGCAGTTATATGCTAAGTTTAAGAAATGTGAATTTTGGTTAGATAGAGTTGTATTTTTGGGACATGTAGTATCGGGTGAGGGTATATCAGTAGATCCAAGTAAAGTAGAGGCTATTAATAATTGGCCATGACCTACAAATCCTTCAGAGGTCAGAAGTTTTATGGGTTTAGCTGGATATTATCGTAGATTTGTGGAAGGATTTTCCAAAATAGCTTCTTCTTTAACGAAATTAACCAGAAAGAGTACTAAGTTTGAATGGACAGATGCTTGTGAGCAAAGTTTTCAGGAATTGAAGAAAAGACTAACTTCAGCCCCTATCCTTTCAATCCCATCTGGTACTGGAAATTTTGTAGTTTATAGTGATGCTTCAAAGAATGGTTTGGGATCTGTATTGATGCAAAATGGTAAAGTTATGGCATATGCCCCTAGACAACTAAAAGAGTACGAAAAGAATTACCCTACACATGATTTGGAACTCGCCGCAGTTGTGTTTGCACTTAAGATATGGAGGCATTATTTGTATGGAGAGCGGTGTGAGATTTACACTGATCACAAAATTTGAAGTATCTATTTACACAAAAGGAATTGAATATGAGATAAAGAAGGTGGCTAGAGTTGGTAAAGGATTATGATTGTGTAATAAACTATCATCTCGGTAAGGCTAATGTTGTAGTTGATGCATTGAGTAGGAAGTCGACATCCAGTGTTTCGAATATGATTGTAATTCAAAAATCAGAATTGATAGATTTATAGAAAATGGGTATTGAAGTTATGTCACAAGGATCTATAGAGGCTAAACTTGCTGCGTCGACACTTCAGCCAATTTTACTGAACAGAATTCAACAAGGGCAACAGGAAGATGATTATTATTCAAAAATAAAGAATGATATACATGATGGAAAAGCTTCAGATTTTCATATATCAGCAGATGATATCTTGCGGTTTAGAGGAGGATTATATGTACCTAATACAGAAAATATCCAAGGTGATATTTTATCTGAAGCTCATATGACACCCTATTCTGTTCATCCTGGAGCTACTAAAATGTATAGAGATTTGAAGTTGCACTATTGGTGGCCGAACATGAAAAGTGAGATAGCCAAATACGTGGGACAATGTTTAACTTGTCAACAGATAAAAGCAGAACATCAAAAGCCAGCGGGAACATTACAACCATTACCTATCCCGGAATGGAAATGGGAAAGAATCACAATGGACTTTGTGGTGAGATTACCAAAAACGACTAAAGGATATGATAGTATTTGGGTTATTGTGGATAGGTTAACGAAATCAGCCCATTTCATTCCAGTTTGTTCCACTTACTCCATGGACCGATATGCTCAGCTTTATGTACAAGAAATAGTCAGACTTCATGGAGTACCACTATCTATTGTCTCAGACAGGGATTCGAAGTTTTTATCTCTCTTCTGGAGAAGCTTACATAAGGCTATGGGAACACAATTATCTTTTAGCACAGCTTATCATCCTCAAACTGACGGGCAATCAGAAAGAACCATACAAATATTGGAAGATATGCTAAGAGCTTGTGTATTGGACTTCCAAGGCCAGTGGAGTAAATTTTTACCTTTGGTAGAATTTGCATACAACAATAGTTATCAGGCTACAATTGGTATGGCTCCTTATGAAGCATTATAATATGGTACGTGAAATGGCTGAGGTTGTGACACAAATACGTCAACGGATGCAAACCGCTCAAAATCGACAGAAAAGCTATGCAGATCAAAGAAGAAGAATGTTAGAATTTACTGTGGGTGATCAAGTATTTTTAAAGATAGCACCAATGAAAGGAGTGATGCGGTTTGGAAAGAAGGGAAAACTAAGCCCGAGATATATTGGTCCATTTACTATTATTGAGAGAATCGGGAATGTTGCCTACAAACGTGACCTTCCTTCATCGATGTCTCAAGTACATAATGTGTTTCATATATCCATGCTAAGAAAATATATTGGAAATCCTTCTCATGTATCGAGGAATGAACCGATGGAAATAAAACCAGATTTGACTTACAAAGAAAAGCCGATAGAGATCCTTCAACGAGAGATAAAGCAACTGAGGAGCAAGAAAATTCCATTGGTTAAGATATTGTGGCGGAATCAGTCAACAGAAGAGGCCACTTGGGAAAGAGAAGACGAAATGCGGATTAAATATCCTGAACTTTTTGGTAAG